>NW_025955069.1:0-137950 GCF_022376445.1 Fomitopsis serialis
TTGAGAAAGGCTGTTGACATTGATACATGCATTGACTACAAGAAACATGCACTCCAGCATTTGCCTGAAGGGGCCCTAGAGAGCAACAAGAAGGCTGAATTGCTTCATGGCCTCAGTCTGGCATATCAATTGAGATGGAATGCCTTGAAAAAACTTGATGATGCAAAGGATGCTGTTGCTGTGCTTCAGCAGGCTGTTGATCTTACAGTTGGTGATGACAGATTGAAGTATGAAAGGCTCTGTTCCTTGGGCAGTGCATATAAAGAATTGCATCATACTACAATGAGTTTGTCTGATATAGATGCAGCAGTGATGGCTTTTGAAAAAGCACAGAAGATACTCCCTGCAGGGCATAAGGAAAGAGCTACAACTCTTAGGTCCTTTGCCTCAGCTGTACAGCATAGGTTCCATCAGACAGGTAATGATGCTGATATGGAGAAAACCATTCAGCTGTTGACCAGAGCAGTAGAATTGACACCATCTGGTGATTCTGAGAGATATAAGTGTGTCCATATGCTAGCACATGCTCATCACAACTACTATGAACACAATGGAGATTTACTCAATATTGAGCAAAGTATCACCTACTTTCAGGAGAGTGTTGAACTTGAGAAGATGTTTGGACATGCATCACATAATGTCAGCCATCTGGGAGATGCGTACAGGCACCGTTTTGAGCACCTAGGGGAAATCTCTGATCTGCATTGTGCAGCTGAAGCATTGGAGAAAGCTGCTGCTGTTTGTTCAGAAGATGATGAGAGACCTGGAATGCTCATGAGCTTGGGAGCTCTCTATCATACCCTCTTCATTAATACACAGGACTTGGTCAGTCTCCAAAGAGCCATAGAGCTATTTAAGGAATCTGTCTTTACTTCTGTTGGGGGGCACTTGCATGAAGACAAGACAGCTGGGTTAAATCATCTTGTGTAACGGATATTCCCGTTACGGTATGTCTTACATTAAATGTTTGTCTTTGTTTGCTCGAGGACTCGTATGGCGCGCCAGTGCACCTACAAGTCCTCAGCCTTTACCTCGTCACCGCCTTTGTATGCAATCTGTAGACACATCAGGAAACCCACCCTGTGCAAATTGAGGTAATTTTGCGCAATTTTGTGTAAATGTCCTGGACACCCCATTTTCTTAACCCCCTCATAAATGTTGCACCAATTTCTGCCAAATCGAAGCAAATCGACAATCAAGTATATTTACTCATTTGTGACCAGCTTTTATACGACTATACCCCTGTATTTATCAGACTACACCACATCAGGTATACATAGGATCGTGCACAACGAGCTAGCAGACACCTCGGAAGTACCTACTGCTCGTCGAGATTAGCAATGCACTATTCAATTAAGATGTGTGCAGGAGACCCAAAAGGAGAGGAATGCATAGACTTGCTCGGGTATACGGAGAGGAGAGGTGAGGCATGGCGCATCGCGCAACACTAGAGGTCCATCCCCGCAGTCAGGGGGTCAATGAGGGAATTGGCTGTGGCCTTACGAGTGCGAGTGGCACTCTTCTTCATATGAATAGTCCTGCAAATGATGATATCAGTCACC
Organism: Fomitopsis serialis; assembly: GCF_022376445.1. Lineage (NCBI taxonomy): Eukaryota > Fungi > Basidiomycota > Agaricomycetes > Polyporales > Fomitopsidaceae > Fomitopsis > Fomitopsis serialis. Next base: position 1,563 of record NW_025955069.1, read on the forward strand.
TCATTTCGGACGCACATAGCCTCGTAGTCCAACGAACTTCGCTTCATTGAATATAAGGTTAAGGATCTTATGACGGCCAATCAGATTGATTGGCGAGAGGGCGGCGAGATGGTCCCGGTAAGGCGCCTCCTGTTTAGTCGAATTGAAACCTTCGTTTTCTTTGAGGGGCTCGCGGGTGCCATGCAGGCCCTCTCCAATTGCTGCGCCAGCCTACAGGATCGAGGTGGAGTCAGTGGGTATTGTCTAGGGCAGAAATCGGGGCATAGTGCGCACGAAGGTTGCGAGGAGCGCAGCCATTGTCTGCGGGATTTCTCGCTCCATCGCGCCAGGGCCAGTATTGATGGACGAGATGAACGCCGAGTCTTCGATGGGGCAGAGTGCTTTGGGTCCGAGGAACAGGATGTTGGCGAGATTGATGATTGGCTCTGCGCAGAATGGTATGTTGCGCTTGAGCTCGGTATAGCTGCCGTTCTGTGTCGTCCAAGTGAGCATCCGAGTCCAAATGGTCAATGAGGTCATGATCCATACCACGAGTTTACCGGGGAATATGAACTGGTCATTGAGGAGCAGCTCCTGGACAGCCGTCTGGAGGGCCTCCGGGTCATTCTCGATGGCCTTGAGGCCATAGCCCTCCCATACAGGATCACGACAGGCGCTATACCAGGGTCCACGGATCGAACACATTCTCTTGGCGGGCTGGCGATGTTACATGGGTGCAGTTAGTACTCCGCGCGTGCAGCAAGATCAATCAGCGAGTCAATGGACTTACCAATGTCAGTAAGCTGAGGACATACGCTGAGTCTTGCAACAGGCGCTGGGCGATTGTACTGTAGTTGGGGCCGAGGCGCCGCGCACCAGTGATGAATATGTCGAGGAACATTTTGGGCCGCTCGCCGATGTTCGGAAAGGCATTGACAAGTGCCAGAGCTTGCGGCAACTCTTGGGCGATGGTCGACTTCAACAGAGTGCGGACCTTGTTTGATTTCTGCGAGTTGAGACCAGCTACCTTATTCCCGTCCTTAAATGTGACTTCCGTATCCTCGGGCCAGACGTTCACATGGCTGGCACGCAACAGGCCTCGGGCATCTGTTGCTGATTCATCGTCGTCGTCGTCGTCGTCGCCTGAGATAGTACCATTGCGAGTTGCCTGGTGTCGCAAAAAATGCATCATCCTCGTGACTACTCGAATCCGAATCCATAGAAGTACAAGCTTACCTGATGTCCCTTCACATTGGTGGCAGGCCCGGGAATCGATTGCTGACAATGTCGAGGTGATTAGCTCAGCTCTAATATGCACGACTTGGACAGCAGTACGTACGTCGGAAGGAGCCGGTGCGGTCAGCTACAGCAGTTTGGTAGTGAGTCCGATGGCTTGGGACTACATAGTCAGCTAACAGACATACCTTACGTCGTGGCTTAGGGCGTCCAGTGCGGGACTTTTCAGGGAATAGGTCAAGTCCCGAGTCTTCGCCACTGCTGATGGACTCGGGGGGTGGCTGTCATTCACATGATAGTCTCAGTCAGCAGCCCGACACCACAGTTCGTTGAAGGCATGATAGCTAGAACGCACCCGAGGAAACATTTTGTCCATAGACGTTGAACGCCGCAACTGTCAGATGATTTAGAGCGGTGTTCACGCCATAACAGTGAAGTTACTTGCCCTTTTCAGGCGCTGGTACAATCGAGGCAATCAGAGGTCGACACGAGCAGAGCTAGAGTCAGCGTTGTGGGACATGGTGAGTACTGTGTGCGTACCTGGCTGTCGGTCTCGCGGAAGCCTCCCTGCCGCTTGGTCTTCGTCACAGTGACACCTTTCTCGGCAACCACCATGCCAGCCTGGTTAGATCGCTGCTGCAACAGCCGCTTGGTTACTTCGGCGCAGCGGCCACAAGATAGATCTAGGATGGGAGCACTTACCTGCGTGGTGGAACTGCGTTGGTTGGAAGACGCGGCCGGCTGAGGGTGCGATGATGACTCATTACGGTGCTCCTCCACACTCGGTGTGTTTTTCTTATCATCTTGTTGACCGTAGTGACGACTGGCTGGCAGCTTAGGGCGCTGTGCCCGACGGATGATCATCTCCTGCGCGACGGACTTAGTAGACTATAAGCAGTGCCAAGGACCTGGCGGTATGCGGTATGAACGCACGTTCCATTCGCGATGAACCCGTGCCTCCCTAAGGTTCATGGGGTCATCTTCGTCTTCAGCTACCGGACATTCAGCTTCATCTGCGGAGTCATTGGCATCGGGATTGCGGGTGGGAGGAGACTCGTATCCAGGGTCTAGGAAGTCAGGCGCATAATCGGACCCTCCGGCCTCTGAGTCTGAGAGTACGCGGCGGTTGTGCCGGCCTTTCGAGACGACCTTGACTGACTAGAAAATGGGGATCGTAGGCGTGAGAGAAATGTAATTCAACATGCTCAGCGGTCAAAACACGATCACGGTACTCACACCTTGCGCCAATTGCTCCGCAACTTTAACGGACTTACGGCTGGATGGTGCGTGCACATCTTGCACACCAAAGTCCTCTTCGCTTTCAGGCTCGGCACCCGATTTGTATTCTTCATCGTCCGACCTGGACTCGGCCTCAGAGCCTCCACCGCCATCATCACTGGGATCGGCTGCTGCTAGTCTCTCACGGTGCTGATCATGATCGAAATCGGTGCGTGCACTTAGCTCGGTGTCGTCCATGCGAGGATCTATGTCAATGTTGAGCCGTTCTCAATGAGCATATCAGTCTGCCAGTGAAGATCATTGTACGTACCACGACCTATCTCAGGCTCTTGATTGACTGTTCTAGATGCAGATGCCTTCGAATGAGAGGCCTGCGTCAGCGAGGACTTCGATGGCACATTGGCGGGCACTAGTGGTGGAGGTGCGTTCGCAGTCATCTAAATTATACTACATGATTTGTTGATTGAAGGCATGTACGTACGTTGGCCTTGGCCCATTCTCATTCGTGCAGCCTTGACTTGCATTGTCATAGTGTCGGCGGCTGATTCTTCGGGTTGGTGTTTCTGGCGAGGCTTCGGCTGCCAAACTGGAGAGGAATTAGCCTCGATATGGGCTGAACACGGGGCTGGGAATCAAGCACACCTCGGTCCTTGTATGCCTGTGTTTTCGCAGCACGAGGTCCGGTGACTATAGAGCGAGTTAGTGACAAGGGTTTAGATGGCAAGCAATACTACGAAGATAACTTGTTGGGTTCGAGACTTCCTGCTCTCGTGCGCGCTCATATGCGTCTCTCTCGGCACGCTTCAAGGTCCTCAGCTCTCTCTCCAAGTTAGCCAATCGGTCTGTAGCAACGTTTGAATCGCCTTCTCCTTCGGGGCCCAGGTCTAGATCAAGGAGTCAGACTGGGACCCATGTTAAATCAAGGTAAGTCGAGCTTCATAGCCTACCTTCAAGCTGGCTGACATTGCTTTCGCCAGCACTGGGTGCCTCCCGGTTGATGACTCCCCCCGCCGGGAGCGTTTTCTTCTTGCCACGCGAGGCTGGTGCACGCCGGGGTGGCATTGGCTTCACTGTCGACTCTCGAGCAGGCGTCCTGCAGCGGCTGTGATGTAGCGGCGTTGAGTGGTGGTGGTACCGTCGGGAGGGAGGGACGACACTGGCTGACAAATTCAAGCAGGGCTTTTCACAGGCCCGGGGGGCGGAGGCTCACATGCCGGGCTTGCCCGCCTTGGGGGCAGAGTCAGCCACTACTGCCCTGGCCTTGGAGTGGCGCGATCTCAGTCGCTCTGGTGTCCAGATCGTCATCTGCCAGTCATCATTGGAACGCAGACTCAGAGCCCCGAGGCTCAGTGGTATCCCGAGTCAGCAAGGGCCGTCTAACATCCAGGTGAGAAGCACAGTGAGTACGCAGTTACCCTCGCAGCTCCAATATTATCTCTTACAGTCGCGCTGATTATCCTTGGGTCATCTTAGGAAGTTCTACTCCACGTTATCCCCTCGCAAGACTAGGCCGCCCGCCCGCCCTCTTGTGCTCCTCTTGCTAGCTAGCCCGCTGCGGCACTGCCTTCTCGTGTCCTATCACCTCCCACCAGCTCATACATTCGCCAGCCACCTACTCGCTCACTCGCTCTCTCCGCACCGCTCGCTTGCTCGCCTGCCATATTGTGCTTTGTTATTTCCCTCTGTCGATCTTTCGGCCTCATTGATGAAGCTGTCCCAGAAGAGAGGACTCGCCGAGAGGATGGAAGCCACGAACTTGCCATTTCGCGGATGGCGCCAGAGAATCCTGGCAAGGCTGCGCCCACCCGACTCAAATTTGGCCGTCATATCGCATGTGTCCCAATTCTTGCTCATCCTTCTCGCCATCCTTCTGGTCCCTGCAATAACGAACACGTGCCTCACTGGTATTTATCTCTATGGTCTTGCGACTTCGCCATCTTTCTCGGTGCCTGCAACGCTGGGCGAACAAACGGTGGTCTCGCAGACTCTGCTCAGGGTCGGCCTGCGGCTAAACTGCACGACCTCCACACTCGCATTGAACGCAGTCTACGTGTATGGCTATTCCTTCATATGGTCAGCCATTGTCGGTGCGTACTACGTGTGGCCTTCGTTCGGGGCATACTGGTATTTATGCCGCCATGATGCAGCGTGCTTGGCGTGGCCAGACTTACTGCCTGCGGAGAGGATCACGAAGTCTATGTTCATGGCAAGGCGGTACAGTCGTCACCATTTCTCAAACGTCCGACTGGATCGACGGAGGCGGCTGCTGGCGGGTGAATCAATGTACACCATATTTGTCCAGCCTCTGAGTGGCAGAAGCATCCCAATAGGTCATTATCTCATTGCTGATGGTCTCCGAGTCGTCTGTGAGCTGACAATTCAAGTACCTGTACAGTTGTGTCTGCTGCAACAACGATCCGAGATGTGCGGCGCTTATTGGTCACGAAGGGCGTTCAATCATCGCTCGCTCACTCAGTGCGCATATGCGGGATGAAGACACGTGAAGTTTTATCGGATGATCGGAGCATGCAAGACGTCGGAGCTGGCCCCCTTTCCCACTTCATGATGAATGTCTTCCTGCCAGGTGCGTGACAGTGTCCTTTCTGATAACAGCAATATTATCGTGCTGACGAGAGCTTCAAGGTGGGAGTCAATCTGCAAATCGTCCATTCACATGTATGGGCTGTGGAACTATGGGCTTTGAGAATGCGACTGCCTTGTCCCGCCATGTTGCTCGGTCAGCAGATCCACGGTGCGCAGCTAGCATCACTAATGCCACTGATCTGGCCCGCCAGGAGGCACTCGCTTGTTTGACGCAGCCGCAGACGAGTGTTCGCCACGGACATTGCACTGCGGAAGGATCTTCTCATGGCATGCCGTCGAACGCCAGCGCCGACAACCATGAGCCCGCAGGAGCCCAGGATATTGATGACGAAATTCGGCAGGATGACGACCTCGGACATGGTGATAATCCTCAGGCTGGTGCGCGATCTCCGCGGCCATCATCGAGGAGCTCTTCATCTTCAAGTTCCAGTGAGGAAGAGCGGGACTACGATGTTCCTCCTTCGTCGCCACTGCTCATACCCTCGGGTCAACATCGGAGGTCTGCATCACCTGCGGACAGCTCAGGATCTGGTGAGGAAGATGGTATGCTCCTCGAGCAGGAAGAGCTACCCGGCCTTCGCGGACCGGAAGAAGAGTTCCTCTTCCATGATCCTCATCGTGTCCGCTTTGGTGGTCAAGCAGGTGCTCTCGTCAATGAGCCACTGGCAGCCGATATTGATCGGCCAAAGGAAGGGCCGTTTTCTCTCTACGAGGTCGGAATGGCTGAAACGATCTCTGAGGATAACATCTTCGCACCCTTCGCTTCAGAGAGGGAGTGGCACATTGCTCAGTGGGCAAAAAAGCGCGGCCCAAGTGCGAGCGCTTTCAACGAGTTCCTTGCAATCGATGGGGTGCGTATGATAGCTCTCATAAATGCCATCAACTGGAATGCTGATCATGGTATGGGCCAGGTCCGTGATGCCCTGCAGCTTTCGTTCAAAAACACGAAAGAGCTGAACAAGATAGTTGATTCCTGCCTTCCGAGCCGCCCCAGATTCGTACGGCATGTACTTGAGGTCGATGGAGAGACATACGACCTTTGGCTGCGAGACATTATGCAGTGCATCCGCGTTCTATTCGGCTCACCAGATTGGGCTGCAGATATCCTTCTCGTGCCCGAACGACACTATACAGACGAGACCAAGTCAATGCGGGTATACGGCGACATGAATACTGGCGAATGGTGGTGGCGATTGCAGGTGACCATGATATTTCCCCCCGCTCTCTACCTCATATTCACGCTATGCCTATATGATAGCACAAAATTGAGGCCAAGCAACCGGGCGCCACCATCGTACCACTCATCATTTCGTCCGACAAAACTCAATTGACAATGTTTCGCAATCGCTCGTGCTACCCACTCTATCTAACAATCGGCAACATCCCTAAGGCAATACGTCGAAAATCCAGTCGACAGGCGCAACTTCTCATTGGGTATCTTCCTGTCACACGGATCTCACACATCAAGAACGAAGAGACTCGCCGCCGCGCTATTTCTAACCTCTTCCACGCATGCCTGAAGCAGGCCCTCGCTCCGACTCGCAAGGCTGCCCGTCGTGGAGAGAAGATGTCGTCAGGCGATGGCTCTACTCGCCGCTGTCACCCTGTCTTCGCGGCATATATTGGAGATTATCCCGAGATTGTTTGCGTTGCTGGTGTGAAGAATGGCGAATGTCCCGCGGGAGTGGTAGATCCCAAGTCTATGGGTGAGGCTGTGCCGTGCACGCAGCGCGACCTGAATGCAATCCTGCACGCCCTCACTACGCTCGAGCGGACGGGGGACCCGGTCGCTCATGTGCACGCCTGCCAGGCTGCAGGGATCAAGCCGATTGCGGACCCATTCTGGAAGGACCTGCCTTACGTGAACGTCTACGTGTCTTTCCCCCGGATATCCTACATCAGCTTTACCAGGGAATGGTTAAGCATGTCATAGGCTGGACGAAGTCAGCGTACGGCGCACGCATCATTGATGCTCGTTTTCAATCCCTGCCTCCGAATCATAACCTCCGTCACTTCTCGAAGGGTATCTCACACCTCTCCCGTGTTTCCGGGACTGAACATCAAGACATATGTCGCGTTCTCCTCGGCACGATCATCGACCTCCGTTTACCTGGTGGGCAAAGTCCCGTGCGACTGGTGCGAGCCGTACGTGCCCTTCTCGACTTTGTGTATCTCGCACAACTCCCGGCCCACACTTCCAACACGCTCTCCCAACTCGAGGACTCCCTGGCTCGGTTCCATGCGAACAAGGGTGTTTTCGTGGATCTAGGCATTCGCGATCATTTCAACTTCCCTAAACTGCACTCGCTCCAGCACTATGTCAGCGGGATCAAGATGTTCGGCACCGCAGATGGGACTAACACTGCCCAGTCCGAGCATCTGCACATCTCGCTCGCCAAGGACCCGTGGCGAAAATCGAACAGGAAAGATGAGTACCCGCAGATGACCACCTCAGTTGTCCGGCTTGAGCAGATCCATGCGCACGCTCTCTACATCGACTGGCGGCTCGCTGGGCGGCCTGATCTGCCGACGACACCTGCTGTTATTCCACACAAACTCCATCAGCATCTCACTCGCTACCCCACTCACAGATCACTCTCGTTTTCCACCGTGGAATCGCGCTATGGCGCCCATCGCTTTCAAACAGTACTCAAGGAATTCATCGCGCACTTCAAACATCCCCATTTGTCTGGACGTCAACTCGCGACCTTCGTATCGGTGTACGATCTGCCATTCCGGTCAGTCTCTGTATGGCACAAAGTCAAGTTCTGGAATCAAGACCCCTTCCAGCGAAGGGATGCGCCCGAGACCTTGGACGTGATTCACGCGCGTTCAGCATATCGGGATACTCAAGGTCGCATAGTCGCCGGGCGATTCGATACCGCCCTGGTCAACGAGAAGGGAGACGGCGGGTTTGTTGGGGTCTCAGGTAAGGCTTACCATGCCATCACCAATGCTTCTTGCTGAGTGAAGACATAGGTTATCGTGTAGCCCAAGTGCGCGTCATCTTCTCGCTCTCGAAGAAGGCCCACGAGATTGTCTTCAAGAATGAACCCGACGCGCCCTCGCACTTCGTGTACCTCGAATGGTTCAGCAGGTTCAAATCGCGCCCCGAAGCGAACCACCTGTTCTATACGGTGAAACGCTCACGCGACGCAGACCAGCAGCGCATAGCAGCAATCGTTCCCTTGAAGAATCTGCATCGGAGTGCGCATCTACACCCCAAGTTTGGCCCAGTGAAACCATTGGAGTGGACGAGCAGCAATGTGCTCGAGCTGTGCGACGTGTTCTACGCTAACTCATTCACAGATAGACACACATATATTACTGTTGTGTAGAGATCGTTAATGCAATGAGAGTCTCCACTCTTTTATTCATTTCAGCTGCGAGGCAAGCAAACGTCCCCCGCGAGCCCTAGGCGCTGGCCCGGGGCGCAGCTAAGCGCCCGGCTTAACACCCCTCCTCGTTGCAGCGTGGAAGATTAAGACTCCAGCTTTGAGTTCTAGACAGTATCTCGTGTACTCTTGAGAATCGCGCGCAAAATTAACGTCGGGAAACGCAGATGCTCACGCCAGTTCAATAGTATGGCAGAGCAAATGCGCCACCGCGACCGGCGCTTCTGGTCTTCAGGCGCGCCGAACGCACACTCGGCGCTAGTGACACTCTCAATGCACCCCCGCCTTCCACGACTCTGGAGCCCGCCCCTTCGCTGCCTTGCAAGGCCGTCCTTCGCGCTTACCTCTGCTTGCTCGTCCCACGCGTCTCGGCGCGCCCTACCTACGCCATGCTCTCGAGGTCGTACTACTCCGCAACCCGGCCGCTCAGGCTGCCTTTGACCCCCTTTGACCCCCTTTCAAGCTCACTTCCAACCGAGGTGCACTGCCCTGACCACGCCAGTCCCCGCCCCGCAGCTGGTCCCTCCATCCGGACTCCCCCATTATCGGCCAAGCTTGGTGTGCGCGGGCAGCCCCAGCCTCGATTGCCGTGGCGGCCAACTCCCCTCTCTCTGGGCGCCGGATCCGCCATCGTGCAGCAGCGCAGCTGAGGATAATCGCCTGGCATTGCCGACCATTACTCCGTTGTTAGCACTCACGTCGGCCTCCGCATTCCAGTGGGAGGCGAGCAGCTTGAAAGCCACCGCGCATTCCTCGCACCAGACTCGTCAGTCGCCATTTGCCACTGCCCGCCGAATGCTTTCATCGCCACCCTTCACCCATTCCTCGCATTCCTGCAGAGCGCAGCAGCAGGGAGCCTGGCTGAGACGCACGGCGCCCGGCTTGAACACTTGCCTTTACACTCACCCCGCTCTCCTGGTGCATCCACTCCCGCTGATCTTGCTCGTGCCCTCATCTTCGCGCATCTGCTCTCGCCAGTGCCTGCCCTCCCTCGCGCCCTCCAGGGCCTTCTCGCGCTGGCGTCTTCTTCTCGCGCTCACACCCTCCACCTCGCACTCGCGGCGCCCGTCTTGCGCTCGGCCACGCCCTCGCCCTTACTCATGCCTGCGCCATCGATTGGAATTGGCGGATCAAATTTGCGCTTGCGTCTCCTGGCTAAGTCCCGCGGTCGCCTCGAGGGCATCTTACTGTGCGTAGTCTTTCTTTTCTGCCTTGTACCTTCTTCTGACGGTTCTGCATAGAAAACTATACGATCGACTCAAAACGGCGAGGCTAACAAGGTGAAGAACCAGATCAGTGGCGAGTACGGCGCCGTTCCCCAGACCGATGCTTACTACCGCGACCACAGCATCAAGTGGGTCGTCATCGGTGACCACAACTACCTTGAGGGTTAATCGCGTGAGTATGCCGCTGTCGAGCCCCGCTTCCTCGGCAGTATGGCTGCCATCACCTGCTCGTTCGCCCGTATCCACGACACGAACCTGAAGAAGCAGGGCATGCTCGCGCTCACGTTCGCCGACTCCGAGGACTACGAGAAGGTCCGCCCTCAGGACCGCGTCGCGCTCGAGTTGTTCGCGCCTGGTAGATCCCACGCTCGTGCTCTAGCCCAGTGACGGATCCAAGGAGGAGCTCTCGCTCACGAACAGCCTCCACGACGGAATCATCGAACCCGACGGTGACGATGTACGTGCCGCCGCCGATGTAGACTCGGGTCTGAATGAGAAGACTACGGCGGGCAACTCGCCACTGCACTTCGTGCGCGCAGCCTCCTTCATCCTGACATTAGCCTTGTTCATTCACGAGTCCCTACGCGACGCCGCGCACCGCCTCGACCACACTGCGCGTCGAGCCGCGCTCGCCGTACCTCAAGCTCGGCATCTTCTCGATGCTCGCAAGCGCATTCAGCCGAATGGACGGGCGACAATTTATTCGGACTTTGTGACGCTTTACCTGTTAAGTCGTGTGTGGATAGGCATGCATATATTACACGTGTAGTCGTAAACCTCACGCGCATCGTACTTAGCTTGCGAGTACCCCGCCGTAGCGCGCGCAAGCGCCCGACCGCCGCCAACAACAAAGCGCTTTATTTAACACTTCCCATTTAGAATAAAAGCTCGTGGAGGCATGTACAGGAAGACACAATAACAGAATGATCAATGAGATATAAAAAACGTACCTCGATGCCGTAGCTCGAACAGCCCAGACAGAGCCAGAGATACCAGCGCCTATTTCTCGCACTTTGCAAGACGAGAGGCAATTGCCACTTTGACGCTCTGCTGCAACCCCTTGACTCCTGACTACAACACACCCTGGCTACATCGTCACTCAAATCTCACACTCCGCGCTGCTCTTGTGGCGCTTTCGGGACGACCTCAGCCGACAGTGGCTCAACACCGTTTGAAGAGCCTGTGCCGACTCCCTACTGCGAACGTTCAAGTTCTCGCCCTACAAGACGCACCACCAACGCCTACTAGTACCTAACCTTCGCAATCAGCCCCTACACCATAGGCCAGCTCGTCATCCCCCATCCCATCGTATGGTGCATGCCGGTTGCTTTGGCCCCTCCGGGAGGCCGAGTGATTAGTGCTGTACCAATGAGGGGCCGCTGTACACTATATACCACCACCCATTGTGCAACTACAGCGACCACTAACCACAAATGCGGCGACACCTCTCTGGCAAGCTCACCAAAGGCCCGAGACGCAAGACGATACACATGGCGATCACGACCGCAGAGCCAACACCCTGTGCGCCGGCATAGCCAGCCAACGAACGAAGGGCAGCCGAGGTGAGTGCAGACGCGCGTGAACTGGTAACTGACAGCGAGCACAGGGCGCTGCGACGTGCAGCACCACACTGCTGCACATTGTAGATGACAACGGCGAGCACGCAGGCGCAGTTACGATCGGCGAGCGGTCCGCTCGCGCGTAACGGCATGTCAGGGCAAGCAGTGGACGGTGGGTAAGCGGCGGATGGCGGGCGAGCATAGTAGCGAGGGCGAACACGAGCGAACGCCTTGCGTGAAAACACAGCCAGCGAGTAGACCGCGGGCGACGTGGCGTGTTCTTAGCCTGCTCCTCACCTCATTCGTCCCCCGCCTTCGGCCTTGCCCGTTGCGGGCGAGCGCACGACTGGCTGAGCTGCATACTCCTCCGACCTCGAGCATCGCGGAAATCTCGGCGAACTACAAGACCACCTTGACCGCGTGGAGCGTGCTGCTCGAGCCGGTCGTCACTAAAGTGCGGCGGCTCGCGCAAGCCGTTCGTCACCTCGCCAACCCGCTAGTCTCCTCAGGTCTCCCCGATCCCAACCGTGGGCCTCATGCGAGGCAGCCACGCCCAAACTTCGTGCAGGCCGCGTCGTCTCCCGCCAAAGCGGGCCGGGGCTGTGCTCGCCCCGCAGCCTTGCCACATGAGTGAGTCGGGCTTCGTCGCACTGATAGCCTTCGAGTCAGCGACCCTCCCTGGACTATCAAGCACCTCTCCTCGCGGCCACAGCCAGTACTGTTCCCGTACCTCTATCCCTGACGTCCTGGGTGTGCCCCTCGCGGTCGTCGCCCCATGGGACGACAACGCGTAGTGTCATGCCTTTGACCATTACACTGCAGTCCTTATGTGTTTCCTACGACGCAAGCCTGCGCACATTCCCTACTCGGACGGCTACGGGGGCTGCAGCCTCCATCACGAGGCTTCAGTCACTCCGCAAGAAGGCAGAGGTAGCGTTGGGTATGATAACGGTCGAGGCAATGGCGTCGGCAATGACTGGGCTGCAATGACTGGGCGTGTGCTGGGCGTGGGGGCGATGCGGAAGGTTCAGGGCGGGAGCAGGTGGCACAGAAGGAGATGAACGTTGCCGCCGTGGCAGCACTACGAGTAATTAATCGAACAACGAATATATTTACGGAAGCAGGTCATTTACACGGATTTACACGGATTTACACGGATTTACACCCCTTTGCAAGGTACTGGCGCCCGAAGTGGCGCGACGCGGGTTTGGCGCGGATTTGCGCCACATTTGCATGGGGCGGGTTTCCTGATGCAGTACCTCTTGAATAGAGACTGGGTGCAGCGCATACGAGGCACGACGAGTAAGGCGTCTTACACTTTTTTGCGCTCCAGAAAAGCTTCTATTCTGGGGATTTTCTACTCTAGGCAACAACATCTCGAAACTCGAACTCTATGCTCTATCAAACCCTCTAGTCGGCCCAGGAAGACCTCGACAGGATGTCTGGATCGACAACCAACCCCTCCGAAGCAACCCGGAGCAACCGCGGAACCCGTAGTGGAACCCGCAGCAAGCTCAAGGCGTTGCGAGCGGAGATCAAGTCCAAGCTCGCCGCGAGCCAAGAGCGGCTCGAGCATACACTCGCCGAAGCCGCGGCGAGTCAGCAGCGGATTAATGCCGCGCTCGAAGAGTCCAAGCAGACCCGCAAGGATCTGATGGACGCCGTCGACGAGGCACTGTCGGCGGCGAGCAGCAGCAGTAGCGGCCGTTCATCGCGCGCGCAGACCGCTCGGACTGAGTCCTCCGACCAGGAGAACTCAGCCGGAGCACCCACGGAGCAGGCGCCGTCCGACCGTGAGGTCGAACACGCACTGGGCACAGAGCAGCCCGAGCCCACCGTTGGGTCTGCTCAGAGCCACCCGGAAACACTATCCCGGGCAGCTCCAGCCCAAGCAGCGAAGCCGGGCACCCTCCCGAAGGATGGTGCACGCGCCGAGTTCGACGACAGGCCTGGCGCCGAGCTCGAACCCGAACTGAGCGAGCGGTGCGTCGAGTCGACGCATCTCCAGGTTCGGGAGGGTATAGGCACACAGTACTACAGTAGTAGTACTATGTACAGTGGAAGCGAGCCCACGCCCCTAGATACCCTCGTCGCGCGCTCAGAAATGAGCCGCGATACAAAAAATATATTGCCACTGTCGAACGACGTGCGCGCCACGACGAGCAGCCGGCTCGACGCGACGCGCGACGCGCTCAACGCTACGAGCGTTGAGCGTCACGAGTCCGTGGCGAGCGCCCCGCGTGCTAGCGCCTACCGCACTACGCTCGACCGCCACCACCGACCCGCCGTTCTCGACCACCTCCACTCTCTGGGCAGCCACCTCGAGCGCCCGTCTGGCGAACCAGACGCGCGCGCCGTCCCAACGCGAGTGCGAACTCGTGTTTGCGACTGGCTGGCTGACTTACCGCCAGTCCAGTCAGTGGCGACCGACCTGGTACCTCCCGGTACCAGATCGCCACTTCCTCCATCCCCGGCTCTTCACCTCTCCCCTCTTGCCTCTCGCCTCGACTTGGGTGGTCCCCTCCTCGAGTCCGATAACTCTGGCGACCGATACCGCGGCTCTGGCGACACGCAACCCAGCCACGCGACCCAGGACTTGAACGACGCGCGTTCAAGTCCAACGCCGAGTAGCGAGACTGAGCGGACCATGGACAACGCAGATCGAGGAGAACGGAAGAAGGACAGGGGGCAGAGGAGTAGCGAGGATGAGGAGGGAACGCAGGGACAGAGGGAGGAAGGGTGCTGGGCGAGCAGGAAGCATGAGCCCGAAGGCTCGACCACCACAGGTACGTACTCACTGTACGTTCCTGCATCGCAGCCCCCGCTTCCCGTGCCCGTGCTAGCAGGCGTAGCGACGAACAAGAAGCTCGTCGTGCGCACTGCTAGCCACGAAGATGGCAACTACGTCCCCAGGCACGACTGCGAAGTCGTACCTGATGTTCCGGGTGGTAGCACGCCCAAGGTGCTGCGGGACGACCTCCAGGTCGTACCCTCCATGCCCCCTGTATCCGCGCCAGTAGGCGTCTCGACGAACGTAAGGCTCGTCGTGCGCACTACTGGCCACGAATATGGCACTTCCGCCCACAGGTACAACTGCGAAGTCGTACCGGATGTCCCACGGGAGCTGCGGTACGACCCTGAGGTCGTACCCGGACCCTCCACTTTGCAAGGCAATACGACGGACGCGCAGTACTGCACGTCCGACGTGCCCCATAATTTCTCGACCGGATATCGAGTAGCGGATACGCCCCAGACGGACGTATCCGCCTCGATATCTCCCTCCTTGACGGTGCCCGCACAGGCAATCGTAGCGACGAACGTGAAGTTCGCCGCGCGCATTGCTAGCGATGGAGAGGGTACGATCGCGCCGCGGGGCGACCCAAGGATCGTACCCCCCACTCTGCAAGACGGAGCGCCGGTGTTAGAGGACGACCGCGAGGTCGTACTATTCATTTCGCAAGGCGGCACAACGGACCAGCAGCGATGCAGGTCCGATGTGCCCCATTCAACCTCGACTGGATGTGACGCGGTGTTCGCTGACTCCTCGTCGGCCAGTCGCATCGCGCACTCAACTGCGCCTCAAGACACCTTGCACATCCTCACGGAAGTACAGGCGTCCGACTGCTTCAGCACAGCTGAACCTCATTTGGTTCAGCTGGCCGAGCCATTGGACGACCCCGACGATCTCTCCCGCAACGCGCTCGATCCCGCAAGGGTTATGGCGAGCGACCCTCAGCGTATGACCTCTCCGCGAGAAGCTTGTACCGCCCTAACGGACGTGCAAACACAACTCCTTCGGGTATGCGCAGCTGAACCATCCACGGTTCAACTGGCAGATTCCCCGGACGACCCCACTTATGACCGACAGTCGTCTTGCCACGACGTCGACGCAGACGGCTGCCGAACCGTCACGCATGCGACCCAGGACGCACGTATCGCCCCAACGGCCGTGCGTCAGAGCGACCGTCCATGCGCAGCCGAACCGCACGCGGTTCAGCTGCTAGACCTCGGCACTGTCAGCAGCCACCAATCTCTCTGCGACCCCAGTGCTCCTGCGAACGCGCAGTCCGACGCTTGCGTATTCACAATGAACGCGCTAGCTCGAGATCGCGACTCGACTGCTGCACTACTGCCAGTGCAGCAGCCGGCGCTTACGGACCCCGACAGACCAGAACGGCATCCCGACCGTCAACCCGACGAGAACTTCACAGTTCTCGTCGAGGGCTCGCTCCTAGGGACCCCTACCCAACTCCCCATCGACTCCTTCGCGGCTCCCGACATCGGTGGCGACTACGAGAGGCACCACGAGTCGGAGGTCGCGCGCGCACTCCGGAGATCGAGTGCAGGACGGATGGCGGATCAGGCCGGGGACGAGGGGGACGTGGATGAGAGTGCAGAGACAGAGGAGTCAGATGAGGAGGGTCTGGCAGAAGGAGGAGGGGAGGAAGGGTGCGGTGTAGGCGAAGGAGACGAACCTGCGAGCTCGAAAGACAGAGGTACGTCCATGTCGGAGGTACCTCCCCCGCCTCTACCACCTCCTCCTACACCGCCACCACCACCCGTGACGACCACGACAACCAATGCGGTTATCGTGGCAGCCACCACGCATGTCGACGGTATGATCGACCCATGGGGCGACCTACAGGTCGAGCCCAGCACGGACAGGCCGTGCGGGACGATCGGTGGGCGAGTGCGCTCGACCGGCGTACCCAAAGTCCCTGCGACTCACACGCAGACGTCGGACTCTTCGTTCGACGCCTGTTTCGAGGAACCCGACAGTGACTCGAAAAGCGAGTACCTCACGGTACTCGCCCTGCCGTCACCACCCCCTGTTCCGATACCACCACCGATCGCGACCACCCCGAAGGTCGTCGCAATCGACACTGGTCCATCCACACCACGGAGCGACATCGCAATCGCATCCGCTGGCACGCACGGCGGCGCGCCCGGGGTGCACACAGGCACTACCGGCGCGTCCCACCTCTCCGATACAGGTGTAGTACCGACATCAAGCATCAAGCTTGAGGTAGGTGCCGATGAGCACCCTCATGAGCAGTGCGAGTACCATAAGGTACTCAAGTCTCTGCCTGCGTCAAGTGCAGTGGGTGCCGCACAAGGACACGACATTTCTCCTGTCAAAGGCAAGTACCTCACGGTACTCGCCAGCTCACCTACTATAGTTGCAGTGTCACCGCCGTGTCACACTGCAACAGACCTCGACGAAGATACAGGCGAGCTCAATCCCGCGAATCGTGGCCAGTCAGCCGGTACGTCTACAAATGTAGACGTACGACGGACTGCACCCGGACCTGAATGGCGACCGTCGGGACGCTACGTGCTGCCGGCACGTCGCGTTCAGCAAGACCGACGCGATCTGGACGTGTACTTCGACGGCGAGCACCAGCCCAAATACTGCGAAGTACTTGTTGCGTCTAGCGAACGAGACCGGGAGCTACCGCCGAGCACATCCAAGATGGATGTGCTGTTATCTTCCCTGGACCCAGCACAGTCGAATGGATCGACGCGAACTGGCGGATCCACATCCGTGGCTCCAGGATCAGGGACACCTGGCGAGAACGAACCTTCGTTCTTGCGGATGCAAATGCCCAGTGCGTCGACTCGTGCGACTACTAGAGTGTCGCCGCGTGCCCAAACGGAGATGCGTTCCCGGGATCCATTGAAAGGTTTCCAGATCTATCTCGAGGGACTCAAAGCTCAGTCGATGCGAAGGCCGGAACCATTGGATTCAGGCGAACGGCGACGTTCATCTACAACTGATGGTACCAAGACCGAGCCGGCGCGAGCGCAAGGAGGAGCTACCTCCTCTACGAGGGGGGTTACTCTCTTGAGAGGGGAAGGGAGCGGGGCCTCGAGCAGCCACCGCTTGATCCACACCATGGCCAGTACACCACGCGAAGATGTACTGGTCCCGGATCCCCTAGTGACACGGATGTCAAGCCGTGAGCTCGACTTACGGGCCACCCATGGGAACTCGACGCGAAGATCAGGCAGTCGCACAGTGAGCCAGGGGTTCGACGTGCAGGATACCGTGCGAGTGGCCAGTACATCACATAGTGATGTACTGGAACTGGATGTAGTCACAGGCCGTACGTCCAATGTCGACGTACGGGCTTCACGTCGAACATTGAGGCAGGTACCACCTGTACTGCATGCGTCGAGTGATCGAATCGAGGTGCAGGATACTCGTGATCGTCGCAGCCGCGACATCACTTCGGAAACCAGTACCTCGCGCCACGAAGTACTGGGATTAAACCGAGTACCGACTGCACTGGGTCACCCAGTGACTGTCGACGTGAGTCGATGGCCCACGGATAAGGTGTCGCGTGAGGAGTGCTTCACCCTCCTTGCAGACCAGCTTGACCATGACTTCGACGAGGCTGATGTCGCGGCAAGTACTGGCGAGTGGGACATCTGGGCTCACTGCAAGAGGTCAGCCCTTAGCTGTGGGCAGGCCATCGAGGATATGTCCCCACGACCAGGGACATACTCTCGTGCAGCTTGTCGAGCATGGGACCACTTCCAGAGGGAGTTGGAAGTGGTTCCACTCGAGTTTGATCCTCGGCTCGTTGCACCACTTCCTATGGAGATGGTACGACATTGGGCCTACAACAAGCTGGGATGGCTTGTTGTACCACCTCGTCAACAACCAGTGGATGAGTCCGACTGGTACAACTCCTCTGATGAGGAGCCTCGTACCATGACTCGTGAGGAGTACCCTGACCATGTTGAGTCGGAGTATCCCTCCGAGTCCGAGCATCTTAGCTCGTGGGACTCACGAAGATCTGGGTCTGAGGAGACTAACTCGGTAGTAGTCTCTGACTACTACGAGCAGTCTGAGATGGAGGATACCCTTAGCTCTTCTGCACTATCTGCCGACGATGAGGGTAACTCTGAAGATGCTGACTACTACTCCGAGTCCGAGTAGTAGTTTACCTTATGGCCTGCATAACTTTGTCGAGTTATGTACGACAATGATGAATGGTTGTGTCTGCTCACTGACGCAATCTAACATGTTGTTGTCTACAGTTCAACATCATCTTTGTTTGCCAACTGCTACCACCGGTGGGTTGTTGCATATGTCTCCTTTCATTTTCCTTTTTCTATCTGTTTCTCTGGTTATCGCTGGGACCCGTGGTCGTGTCCAGTGGGGGAGGGTGTAACGGATATTCCCGTTACGGTATGTCTTACATTAAATGTTTGTCTTTGTTTGCTCGAGGACTCGTATGGCGCGCCAGTGCACCTACAAGTCCTCAGCCTTTACCTCGTCACCGCCTTTGTATGCAATCTGTAGACAGTACCTCTTGAATAGAGACTGGGTGCAGCGCATACGAGGCACGACGAGTAAGGCGTCTTACATCTTGGCTCAAGCTACTTGTCATACTTTAAGAGAACAGAAAATGCTGCATATCTGGACCTAGCTATCCAGACATTTCAGGAGTCTTTGGATTTATTACCTAATGAACACCCAATGAAAGTTGATCAGCTATGCAATCTTGGAGGTGCATACTTGATGAAGTTCAAGCATCTTCATAATGTCTTAGACATTGACCACACAATCAGTGTGTTGCAGCAAGCAGTTGAGCATTCGCTACCAGGCACTTCTACTGCACTTTTGGCACAGATGCAGTTAGGTGAAGGTCACTATGAGAAGGCTATATACATGATCACCAGCCTGAATGACAAATTTGCATATGTCCCAGAAATGAAAAATGCTATGAAGTTCCACAGATCAGCTGCTTGCTGTGATTATGGCTCTGCTTTATCCAGAATGGTAGCTGCCTGTAGATGGGCGGATGCTGCACAGAAGCTGGGAAATGGACAAGATGATTGTATAGCAGCATATGAGAGAGCTTTCACACTACTACCAGAAGTTGTTTGGTTAGGGAAGTCAGTAGCAAACCAGTATGCTGATCTGGCTAGGTGGAACACACTTGCAACTCAAGCAGCAAATATTGCAATTTATCTGGGACAATACCAAAGAGCTGTGGAATGGCTTGAACAAGGGAGATCTATCACATGGAATCAGCTCCTCCAGTTGCGCACCCCTCTTGATGAATTACAAAGTGCCCACCCAGTTCTCTCTGATGAACTCAAATCTGTGTTCCAACACCTTGAGATGCTGAGTCATGACAGAGAAAAGTCTGCTGTGCACAACCATATGACAATGGAACAGATTGGCCAGTTTCGCAGAAGGCTTGCCATGAGAAGGGATGAGCTGGTACAGGAAGTGAGAACTCTACCAGGATTCAAGGATTTTTTGAGGGCAAAGCCATTTTCTGAGCTCCTTGATGCTGCCAATGATTCACCAGTTATCTACTTGGTTCTGGATGATCATGCCTCATGTCATGCAGATGCACTTATATTGATGCCAGGCCAAAATTCTGTGGTCAATCTGCACCTCAAGGGCTTGTCTAAGAAACAGATCCAGAGTATGCATGAGTCCTTGCAGACACACTTGGGTGGACAAACTGTGCGCAGTGCACAGAATGTTTCTGAACATGCTGCAAAGTTAGTTTCCATAAGTGGTTCCAATGTCTTGCATATGCATGACATACTCAGCCAACTGTGGAACAACATTGTCAATCCAATCATTCAAGCTCTAGAACTTCCAGTATGTGATATTCTTTTCATGCATAGTAGCCTTTAAAGCTGACATATTGGTTCTAGATTGTGACAGACCACCCTCCCCCTCACATTTGGTGGTGCATGACAGGTCCCCTTACCTTCCTGCCAATACATGCTGCAGGGGACTATAGCATGGATGAGCCTGGCCATAAGATATCTGACTACATGGTATCCTCATACACTCCAACTCTCACTGCATTAATCAAGGCTAGGCAGAAGGCTGCCAATCCTAGTCCAGCCATATTGGGCATCTGCCAAACTCAAGCTTTGGGCTATTCTGTGCTACCAGCAGTTGCCCAAGAGTGGAGTGGCATAGAAGACATAGCTGCCAAGACACACAGCAGCACAGATAGCCTGCATGACAGTGCTGCTACACTTGAGAATGTCTTAAGCAAGATGCAGACAGCCCAATGGGTGCACTTGGCTTGTCATGGGATTCAAGACTCTGAAAACTCCATAGAGAGTGCATTCATACTCCACAATGATGCTCTGAAGCTCTCTAGGATTGTTCAGCAGGACCTAGACCAAGCAGACTTTGCTTTCCTATCAGCATGCCAAACTGCCACAGGTAACATCAAGCTCTCTGACCAGGCAGTACACCTTGCTGCAGGCATGCTGTTTGCTGGGTTCAGGTCTGTCATAGCCACTATGTGGTCCATCAGAGACGAAGACGGGCCTGAGGTTGCTAGAGATGTCTATGCTCACCTGTTGGCTACCAAGGATAGCGAAGATGCTGCAGATGCCCTGCACATGGCTGTACAGAACCTCAGGAAGAAGTACCCTGGAACCGAGGACAAGGACATCCTAGCTTGGGCTCCGTTCATCCATATGGGCTGTTGAAGGAACTTCGAGTTTCATCGCTTATGCACGTTGTACTATAGTTTGACCGATGTCAACCGCTCGCCGAATCCGCAGAACGAGTTGTTTCTCATGTACAGTAGTTTGTAGTAGCCGAATTGCGTCTCGTGTACAGTAGCTTGCGTATGCTGTCGAACGATATAACCTACATTGTTTTTGCAAAAGCTTCGATGAGACCGGAACGCGTGTCGATCACGACGGCGACGAGCAAAGAGGTAATACTCACCCGATCGCTCACCAACTTCCGCGCCAGAGCTTATCCCATCAGCACTCACAACGACGGCTTCTTCTCGCTATCACGACGCAACAGTTGATTCTGCACGATCAGAAGGAGCGCATACAGCGTCTCGATCCGCTACACTCGCGTAAGCTCTCGCCGAACAATTCAAGCGACGCGATCACACTCACAGGCATAGCCACGCCCCTCGCCCGGCCCATACGTACGAGCTCACCGAGGATGACCTCCACCTCTGTCGGGCGCCCACTCTCCACGTCCACGAGCGTGCTCGCGCGGTGACTCGCGTCGGGGCTCGCATGTATGCGCGCCGTGTTGCGCAGCGTATTCTCCACCACCTCCGGGTCCAGCCCCGGGCCGTCCACGCTGTCGGGGAAGAGCACCGTCCCGAGCGTGTAGACCTCCTGCATCGCCGCGCGGATAGCCGGGATGCTGTAGTCAGCGATCGCGGGCGACGCGCTCGAGATCTCGCCGGGTCGGAGAGTTGGTGTGGAAGAGGCGGACGGCGCTGCGCCGGGCTCGAGGTGGGGCGGGCGGAAGATGGCGGTGAGCGGGAAACGGGTGAGGGCGGCGGTGATGCCGAGGCAGGCGTTCCAGAAGTTCTTGCTGTACTTGACGCGTTGGATCTCGGCGACGATCGAGGTTTGGCTGCCGCCTGCGGCGAGGATGCGCTCGAAGTCGGACAGGAGAGCGCTCTCCTCTGGCGTGTTCTTTGTCGTTGTCGACGACGGGCGGTAGACACCTAACGAGACGCGGTCCTAGATAATATTAAGTTTCAACTCGTTTGTGTAGCACGCGATAGTGCTCACGAAGTCGTTGTGTTCCACGACATTACTGCCCTTCATACCCGTACCAATCCAGACTGCCGTGCTGATGATTTTCGGCTCCTCATTCGGCTGTAGCTTCTTGAGTGCCTCGTACAGGTCGACTTCGACGTTCAGTCCATTCTGCATCAACACGTACGTCGGCTGAGGATACTGATCCGAATATGGCGACGAAAGAAGGGGCGCGAGGAGGGCTGGAGTGCGGGTCAGCTCCGGAATTGCCTTGGTCGTGACTACCACGTAGTTATATGGACGATCCGCTGCCTCTGCGACAGAGCGGCACACTGGCGGACGAGAGTTCAGAGCTAATTCGCAGGAGGGGAACGAGTGTACCCACGTCGGTCAGGCCTCCACCCTCGGTGCTCGCCGTACTTGCGGCTGAGGAAGTGTAGCCCCTCATCTTCCGCCAACGTCAGTGTACGGTCGCTAAGCTAGGCGTAGGCTATACACCACCTTTCACTGACTGGTAGTTGCTCCGTGCAACGACCGTTACATGCGCTTGACCACTTCGCTTCAGGATCAACGAGTCTTCGTACCGCGATCTTCCCTCTCAGAGACAAACTCGAAGCGTGGATAATTCTGCGACTCACAGATGGCTCCTACTGCGCCGAGACCCACTAGAAGTACCTCTCTCAGTTGCGACGACATGGTGGTAGCGGGTGTACTTTGCTTACGACTACCAGTGCTACGCCGACGGTCGCCCGTTCATCCGGCGATTGCGTAACTTCAGCTTCGGACTCTACGCGCTGGTAGCTTACGCTAGACTCCCTCCTTTGCATCGCATGCGAATTCTGTTGATGACCTTTGAGCGACATAGAGCATAAGGTGGATTGGCCAGCCTGAGCGGTCGTGAAGGGGCGTAGGAATGAAGCGGCGCGCATCCGAGTCCCAGGCGAGGAGGAGGCGTGTATAGCGCGCGCTTGAACATCTGAACCTGGATTGAACTTGCCTCCACTGGCAGCAGCACCGGGCGATCATAGCCTTGCATAACATCCTCACGTCCTCAGAGTGCGCGTGAATCTTGACACCGTCAATCCCTGGTACCATGGCGGCAGTACCGGTGCTGAATCAGAGTCCTTGGCAAGGATTTCACGAGCAGGGGCCAGTTGCCCGGAGCCCGGTTTGACGCGGACGCCTGGAGATTGCGCAGGCGCGTCCGACCCACCCAGGTATTAAAGCATCTTGTTCTACGATTACCTGTCCTTCCCCGAAATCAAGATGGACCGTACGTCGTACAAGGAAATCACCACCAAGCGCAGCATCAAGTACAGCTACTACTCCTCGTCTGGCGACGCGTCAAAACCGACCCTTCTGTTCGTGCATGGTTTCCCGTCAACCTCGTATGACTGGCGTAACCAAGTCGCGTTCTTCAAGGCGAAGGGCCACTCAATCATTGCGCCTGACATGCTGGGCTACGGTGGAACGGACAAGCCAGCAGAGACAGCTCTGTACAAGCACAGCGCGATGTGCGCGGATGTGATTGACATTCTGGACGCGGAGAACGTGAGCAAGGCGATCGTGATAGGACACGACTGGTGAGTGCAGTTTGGCAAGGAGCTCGCTGCGTGGCTGGGTTGAGGCGCGATATGGGCGCACTGCTGGGGAGAGTGCATTGCGGGGGCTATATGCGTCCTAGGTTTAGCCAGACCAATCGGCACATAGAATGTTTTCCATATGCCCACCTATCCAGGCATACTGACAGAGTGCTTGGCTCGCAGGGGTGCACCTCTTGTGGGTCATTTGGCTGTACGCTACCGAGAGCGCTTCCTCGCATTCGCATTCCTCGCGGTCGGCTACACACCATCGTTCGCGAACTTCAACTACGAGACCGCCATGGCCACGGTCAAGCAAGCCATCGGCTACGAGCCTTATGGCTATTGGCGGTGAGCATAACTGGTCTTACGGTGGACCTCGTTCTGAGATGCGCCAGGTTCTTCGTTGAAGAGGGTACCGACCAAGTCATGAAGGACCACGTCAGTGTTCCTCGCCCCCACGTTCGCTGTCATCCTGCAATCGACTGACTTGCTGCGTTGCCTAGTTGGAGTCGACGCTCGGGATCATTCACCCCGCAGACCCTGCGACTTGGAAGGAAGATCTCTGCGTACCTGGGGCGGCGAAAGCGGCACTTCTTGCAGATAAGAGGACTCCGATAGCCTCTTACGTAACTCCGGAGGTGAGTTCTCATGCCGTAGCATTCAGGTTGTACGGAACATTACTCTGTTCGCCCTGTTCTATTGCGACCATGATCGGTAGAGTTAGGTAGCCTGACACAAGCCTGACATGGATGAAATTGAACTCGAGTCGATCTCCATATAGTGCTGCCACTGCCGCTTTGTCTCCATCCGTGATGGGCATGGTCATCTGTACCTTGACTGCTATGCTCCCGTGTTCGACGAACGAGGACTTACGCTGGCTTTTCACACAGGTGAAGCAGCACCTGACAGATATGATCGTCAAAGACGGGCTCGGCGGCGCACTGAATTGGTACAAGGTGATCCTCAGCGGTCTCGCCGCAGAAGACGACAAGGGTGGGATCCCGGCCGGTTTACAGTCCGAGTGCTCGCTCACACAGACGTCGTAGGCATCCCCCAGGAACGACTCCCCCTTCCTCTTCCAGTGTTGTATATCGGTGGGAAGCAGGACTGTGTGAACCCGTCTGCGCTTGCGCTGCGGACGTCGACGCAGCTGTGTTCAGACCTCACGGTGAAGGAGCTAGACACGGGCCATTGGCTCCAGCTGGAGGCCCCAGACGAGGTCAACGAGACGCTGAAGGAGTGGGTCGAGACTGTCGAGAAGAAGGCGAAGTTGTAAGTTATGGAAGGGAAGTGGCAAGATTTGGGTGACATCTAGGTGCATGTACGATATTGGTGAGTGTCAAGTGTTTCTGGGGTGTCAGCTGCTAACGTGCATTGCAGGGACGGATCGTGTACAGCACAACAATCAGGCAATCATGTACTCGACTTGTACACCAACGTAGTCCGTTGTCGTGATCCTCTTTGCTCACGGAAACACCTCCGGAAAGGAAAGGAAATGCATATTAAAGAGCCTCCCACTTTTCGCGTGCGTTAGTGCAGCATGCATGACGTGGGTTGCTTTCATTGGGGGGAGGTTCCTTGCAGGGCGTATTTACGCTCCAGGAATGGAAAGTATCAAATGGCCAGCTTCTGGCTGTCAAGTGCAGAGCGCCGGGTCTGCACCGACGGGTTTTACCGCGGTACCGAATAAGAGTTACAGGTACGTGCCGGCAGCTGCAATACCGTGTTCGGCAAGCTGTCATTGTTCGCAGCGTCTAATGCATTCCGCTGTTATGACACCATAAGTACACTCCGCCACAATGCATTCCCTAATCGAACGACGGTCGTGCGTCGCACCGGTGAAACTGGTCGATAATACGCGAGCGAGCAGGGATTGCATCCAATTATGATGCGCCCGTTGCACACTGATCGGGTCTCGCTACCAAATCTGCAACCGGCTTTGCCGCTCCTCCGGAGCAGGGCGGTTCAGGATGATGTAAATGGGTATAAGGTACAGCGTCGCAAGGAGTCTGCAGCTACTCGTGCTGCACTACTCACACTCTACCCATGGCTAACAGCACATCACACCCACTATGGATCCCATGGTCCAGGCTCTCCAGCGTACATTCCCGAAGCTGCCCTCGCGAGTAGTCGTCCTCTCTCCATAGGAGAACTCATGTACGCCGCGAGCCGGCGCGGAGGCGGCATGACCGATCCCTCCACTATCGTCTCGCTGGAGTGCTCTGGAGGATACACCATCACCAACGACGAAGTATCCTCGCCTGCGCGGCATTGCGCCTCGGTACCCCCTCCTCGCATCCAACGTCACATTCCTCAGCGGGCCCCACTTCCTGGTCAACGCACCCGCGACGCTCGCGCGCGCGCTGCAGAGCGCTAAGGCTCAGGTCGAGTTCCACACCTTCCATGATCAGGAGCAGCGTGATCGCCCTGCGCGACGAGTGGCTGCTTCGACGCCGACAAAGCGCTTGACATCCGCGAGCGGACGTGCGCCCTCTGGTGGGGCAGGGATGCCGACCCGCAGTCGGGCAAGTACGTGTTCGGTCTCATCACAACGCACTTCGTCACCGACAACCGCCGGCGCCTGAACCTCATGCGCCGCTTCCTGGAGCTGCTCGCGAGTCCAGGACGCGCACAAGCGGAGTTGGATGCCACTTTGCTGCGAAGGCTGCGCCTGTGCCGATCCCTGTACCCACGGAACACCTCAAACCCCAACTCGGTGACGACGCTGAGGAGGCTCGTCAAGCCAAGATCGTCTTCGACGAATTGGTCAATCAGTACGCCAAGAAGGTATGTCAGACCTGTTCAGCCCGGTGCAGCCTTCTCATGACATGCCTACAGCCAATGTCGGGCATCGTCGCTGATGGCACGCCCGCAGCCGCGCTGACTCCGCGTATACTGCGCAAAGTCTGGTCGAGCGAAGAAACCGCGCGGATCCTCCGTGCTTGTAAAGCGCACGGCGTCACTATCACGCATCTCGTCAATATCGCGGGCGCCCTGTCCTCCGTGCACGACAAGAGTGGTCCGACGAACGCTCCTCAGTTAACGACGACGACGACGACGCGCTCTACTTCGACTTCAGCCAGCCTATGGATATCACCGCTAAGATTCCGCAGCACCCAGGCGGAATTACGAGCAGCGATCTGGAAGTTGCCGTCCGGATTGAGTTGTACCCCGTCATGCTCCGTGTCCCTCGTTCGGTCGCGACGGGCAACGAGAGCCAGGAAAGCATTTGGGAGGTCGCCAAGCAGTTCAAAAAGCAAAATGACGCCTTCGTGAAGTCGCCCTACTTCTGGCACTTCCTTCCGATGTATCGTCCGATGATCACGGAGTCCTACAACGCGAAGCTTGCTGGAAGACCGGCGATGCCGTTCATGAGCAGCTTGGGCGACCTCAAGACGGTCCTGCCTGCGCGCTACCCGGTTCAGACGTCGAATACTGCGAACGGTCACGCGGGAGATACCGGTGCGGAAATCCGGATTACAGAGAACTGGACCGCTGGCAGAATCGATCCCTTCTCCCTCGTCTACCACCTCTTCACGTTCGACGGTCGTCTTTACTTGCAGTTCAGGTACAACATGAACCGTACGAGCAGTGCGCTGATCGAGCCTTGGTTCGAGCGTGTGGTAGCCATCGTATCGCGATCCACCCAGGACGCATAGTTATCGTATGTTCATCTTTGGCGGCTGTCTCACTGTGGCTGACCCAGTCATACAGTTTGGTACAGTAATGCGATGGTTTCTTATTGCACGTAGGATCATTCCGCACAGGAAACATTGCATGATGTTGCTATATGTCGCCTTACTATTCTCGCAGACGCATTACGAGCTATCTGCTCTCTGCGACTCAGTGTTTGCATTACCGGGTCAGCCGCACAATAACCCTGTATCGTGTCTTGCGCTCGGAAGTTGGTGCTGCTCGTTCGCAGAGGCCACGTAGATTGTGAAGAATGTCGACTCAGACGAGTCCACGAGTGTAACCCAGCCCAAGCCCAGCCTGTCGGCAACAAAATACTGGACTGACAAAATCAGTCACGGGGACTAAACGCAGATCTCGGCGCTTGTGCGATCTACCGAAATACTCGGCCTCACTGACCACCGCTCCTCACTGACCCCCATCAACGTTTCAATACGCAAGCGCGCCGTATTTCCTCAGGGACAAGTCGACACCTTTGCGTCGCTATCACAAGGATAAGACATGTAAGCTGATCGATGATGCATGCCATCGGAGTATTATATTGACTTCAAGTTCAGCGCGATCAGAGAGGTTGTTGGACGAGAAGTGCACCTTCTGTTTCGTTTTCGGAACTCATTCTACGAGGCAAACACAATGCCTGCTCAATCGGAGACAACTTATCCGTAAGGCTCACAAGGCATCCGGGGTGTCCAAGTGGTCCTCACTAATTGTTTGAGTTCTCCAGACTGCAGGACAACGGAGATGGTATCGTGATTTCCATCCCTGCTCCGCCGACCCAAGCGTCTCCTCGTCACGAAGAGTTATGGACGGAGATGCTGGTTCACAGTGAAGCCATCCGCGACCTCAAATCAAGGTGGAACACTCTTGCGACGATATCCAGGCTTCCTGACGAAGTCCTCGGAGAAGTGTTCTTCCAGCTGAACCTCCTCTACCGCAGCGACGAACTAGAATGGCGCTTGAGTCATCGCTACGAGTGGATCAATGTCTGTCAAGTCTGCTCGCACTGGCGCACCGTCGCTCTCAGTAGCCCCAGGCTTTGGAGCGACATTACCGCGACGCGGTCGATAAACTGGACGAAAGAAGTGCTTGCGCGGTCTCAGTACGCGCCCCTCCGCGTGCAAATCGCAATGACCAACATGGCCGATGGCATGGACAAGGCGGCTCGATTGTTTCTGGCGGACCTTGCACGCATCGAGGAGGCGGTCGTCGGTGTCTCGACAGAGGCGTTTGAAATCCTGGATGCCCTCGACGCCCCCGCGCCAGTTCTCCGGTTTCTCACCGTGAAAGCGGTACACCACAGAACTTTTAGGCCGCCTGGAGCACAACGGACCATCCCTCCTCTGCACGTCTTGGCGCGCCCCTTCATCAACCGTTTGGAACAGCTGACTCTCTTTGGCTGCCCTTTCCCATGGAATACCCCCGTGTCCTTCACATCCCTCTCACATCTCAGGCTAGTCGGGACAGGCGCTGAGCGACCTCCGATGTCTGATGTCATGGCTACCCTAGCGCATCTGCCACTATTGGAGTGCGTCGACCTCGAGGATACACTTCCTGTCCTTCCGGAGGACGTCACCTCAGTGCCAGCATCCTCGATGTCCGTCGATATGCGTCGCTTGAGAAATCTGCGGTTGGTAGGGGAAACTATTGACTGCGCCCACTTCCTTAGGTGCCTCACGTTCCCCGAATCGATCAGCCTCACTCTGCAATGCACGTCGAAGAGGGGCCTGGTCGATCTCGTATCCTGCATCCAGGACAAAACGCCGCTGATCCGGCAACCTCGCACTTTAGTGCTCGACGAAGACTTCGCTGAGTCCAGCTTCCGTGTAAGGACGATGGTAAAGTAGTTTAGTCAGCGCCTTAGTCAGCGACCCGGAGTCCGCCGAAGGACCGTTTTATAGCTGACGCGCCCCGTTGCTCTCGTCGTCTTTTCCCCATCGTTGTACACCGCTCGCCCCTGCAATATACAGGCTTTGGCTAGCTCAGTACGGCGTCCGAGAAGACCTACACCCCTTACATCTTTTTGAGCTACCGACCTCGTTAAATCGAGGAGCCCCCTTACTCTCTCGCTTCACTCTCTCGCTTCCTTCTGCTTCACTCAACTCTCGCGCCATCCATCTACCCCCAATCTATGTCGACAACAACAACAAAGACCAAAACCAAAAGACGGACTCAACAGACTACTACTAGTCGACCCGTCACCCGCGCATCGAGCCGAGCTACGACGTATGCTCAGGGCAATATCCGGGACGTCGACGAGCGTCGTCCCGAGGACCAGGGCCCCGGTGAGCAAATGCCACCTCGCTCACCTATCCCTGACGGTTCTGTTCGCAGAACCTCTTCGCCTCAGCACGTCGAGCAAGAGCTCGAGCACGAGCGCACACCACCCGCCCGCGCACTATCCCTGGAGCGCACACTACCCGCGGGCGCACCATCTCCTGCGCCCTCAGCTCGCTCCGAAACACGGCGCACGTCGGAGACCAGCATCCGTGACATGTGCCAAGACTTTTTCGACATGATCAACGACCGTCTCGAAGATTCGGACGAGGTCATCCGAAATGCGGCGAATTTCGCCAACACTGCCTTGCGTGACGTCATGGCAGCTCAGCAACGAGCGGCCGAGACTCGCAACCTCACGCGGACGATGTTCCTGGACATCCGTAGACAACTGGACCGTCTTGGGTACGGACCAGCCGAAGAGGAAGACGAGGTACGTGACGATGATCACGGACGCCATGCCTCTCCGCATTCTGTTGATAGCAGGCAACCATCGCCGCATATCCGCGATGACGACTACGTCGAGACCATGTCCCTCGACACTATGTTCGCGCCGAGGCGACCGAATGAATCCGACGCTCAATACGCCAACCGGGCCCGACGTCGGGATCAATTTCTGGACCGCCAAGGAATGGAGCAACGCCGACGCGAACGTGAAGCTCGCATCGCGCAGACCTGGCGCGAGGCTGCGGAACGACACGGAGGTGATCCGTACGCCAATCAGCAGGCCTACGCGCCGTACCCGGGTCCTCATGATGACGATGACGACCCGGGGGACGACTACGACGGTGACCCGCGCCAACCGTCGCCGCGAGACCCTAGGCCACCCCGAGATCATCCAGATGCGGATGGTCAACGAGGTGGAGCCGCTCCGCCGCCACCTCCGCCACCTGGCGGACCACCCGATGGCGACGATGGAAGCAATGGGTCGGACGATCGCGACGACGAGCAAGACCCTCAAGATGACGAGCAGGACGCGCGCGAGCCCCCGCGCCGAGATGAACGTCGCTTCACCCGTAGTCCCACATACTTAGCTGACCGACGTGTACCTTTGTACGATACACGCACTGGCAATAGACGAGTCCGTGACCCCTACGATCCGGACTACGATGACACTTTCAGAGCTGAAGGCCTTCGTATGATACGAAGGCTAGTCCGCGAAAAACTGTCTGAAAGCATGCCTGACAGCAATGCGCTCAAGAATATTAAGAACATACCCACACCCTCGCAGTACGATGGTACTGACGACTACGAGCAGTTCGAAAACTGGCTCAAAAATTTACTTCGCTGGATGAGTCTCTTCCGTCTAGGTGGACCGACACTCGACAAAGAACGTTTGTATATACTTGGCCAGTTCTTGAAGGGAAAGGCTGCCGACTGGTATAACGATACCATCGATGCACCTACCGCGAACGGAAGGCCTTGGACGTTCCTTGAGGCACTCTGTGGTCTATTCGATAGATTCTTACACCATGCGACTGCCAGCACAGCAGCCGACAAGTTCTACGCTGCTAAATACACTAAAGAAGGTGGTATTAACGGCCTCTGGGACTATCTCACGAAGTATGCGGCCCGTATGCCCATACCACCTGACGACTACACGTTCGCACGCGTGTTCACGGAGGCGCTTCCCAGCGACATCGGCGTGCCGCTGTTCCAGGCCAAAAACGTGTCCGTCGAGTCGACTCCTCTACAGCGACTCCGACGTCTTGCTCTGCAGCAAGAACACAACAATAAGCAAGTCGCGGCCTACCGTTCAAAACACGCTGCGCGGGTTGCGACAACTATACCCAATACTGCAAGCAACCCTTCGACGCGAAGCACTGACCGTCGTGTCGAGTCGAACCATCGCGATAGCCGAGGGCAAAGTAGTGGCCAACAGGGCACTCGTAAGTTCATTCGTTTCGTTCGTCGCTCTGACCTCTTGGCTGCTGCAGCTCGCGGCGGAGGTGCGCCGCTGATTCGTCCTAAGGGACTGCAACAATCGTCTCAGCCGACCTCAAACATCCGTGGTGGTGTTGCACCTGCTTCGGGCAACCGTTCGTCAGGCCAGCAGGGTGCGTCGCACCAGTCTCATTCTCACGCACATGGCACTTCGCAGCACTCGCGCAAGTGCTTCAACTGTGGAGAAGAGGGACACTTCTCGAAGGACTGCCCTCATCCACCTCGCACAAACTTCCGTGCGGCGCGTATCGTCGATGATCGCGACGACCCCGACGCAAACGAGTCGGTCCTCCCGCCCGACAATCCTGTCGAGGCGCCCGAGGTGTCGCCGGATACAACGCCGGATGCTCCTTCATCTGCGGCCGAGGCAGCCAATGCCGATAACCAGGACGAAGTACTCGCCCAGTTAGAGGACGAGTACCTCGCCATGGATGGATCGCAGTATGATCCTGATGAGTACATCATGATGGAGGATGCACTCGAGGATGATGACAATGTCGTATACTACGGCTCAATGCGTCGCATCGAGGTTTCGCAGGTCGATAATGACTTGGTGGAGCACACCGAGACCTCACACGGAGACCATACGTCATATGGGCTTCGTATCTTCCACATTCCTCGCGATGTTAGCACGCAGGACAGTGTCTTCGAGCTTGAGTGGCGCCGCGCGCTTAGTAATGGTGCTGACAACATCGACCTCGAGTCGATAGACAACGTTGCAGTGCGCGAGATCCTGCGTCGAGGCCCATCAATTGAAGCCGTCTCTGAACGCAGTGGTATAAGCTATGAACACATAGCCGAGGACTTCGTGGGACCTGCACCAGTGGACGCTGCAGTTGCCACTGGGTTAGGCGAGCCCGACGCCATGTCGATCTCTTCTGACGACTCGATACCATCTCTTGAAGAGATACCCGAGTCTGATCATGTTGTCCCGGACTTCACTGACGAAGAGACGTATGCTCTCGCGCTTACAGGCCGCTTGCGCACGCTGTGCCGCGAACTCCTTTGGACACGATACGAGCTGCTGCGCAGCCTCGAGCGCTACCGGCCAAGCGCAGAAGATCGCGAGCGCATTCGCAATCGACTGGACAACCAAAACTGGTTGGTAGGTTCCATGAACATACCAGATTTATCTTACAACTATCTAGACGAGCCCTCGTTTGCCACGACCATTGCACTTGCCGAACAAGTGCTCAGAGAAGATGCAGACATGCATGACCCACCTCCGCCATACCCGGCATTACGAGCAATGCTGGCTCGTACTGGACGCATTCCCGACGCGCCCAACTCGAGTGTACAGCCCCTCGCAACACGTGCAACCGTGCGACGCGCTGTAACAGGTCGTCGACCCGACTTAACTCGGTATGACCAAACATGCCTTACCGCTTACCTGACAATCAACGGATTGCAGGCCTTAGTACTCCTCGACTCCGGAAGTACTACTGACTCCATAAGCCCCGACTTCGTGCGAGTCGCTGGTATCGAAGCTTTTGAACTCGAAAACCCGGCGATCCTTCAACTTGGCTGTGTCGGAAGCCGTTCACGCATCAACTACGGCGCGAACGTACCCGTGATCTGGGGTCAATTCAAAGGTGAGGTCTACTTCGATGTTGTGAATCTTGACCGCTACGATGCAGTGCTCGGCACACCGTTCATGCGGAAGTTCGGTGTATGCCTTGACTTCGCGAAGTCGGCAATCTGCATCGGAGACATTGCGATACCCGCATTGCTTCCGCGGGAGGAGGAGGACGCCGCAAATAGACGGCGACGTACCTTCCCTTCTCGCCGGAGTGTCACAAATACATCGCAGCAGACGCCTGCTCCGTCTGCGCCCCCGCCTAATCCCTCATATTGACTAGCCGAGATGGACAGTAGTGCGTCACCCGACCCACTACAAACCGTCTCGTTCCACCGTATTACTGCTAATGAGTCAACTCCAGTTGCAGACGAAGCGCGCATCACACAGATCCGCGAGCAATTCATGACGAAATACGCTGAACTCTTCGGTCCAGTACCACCTGGACTACCCCCGGTACGAGAGGTCAATCACACTATACCCCTAGTTGATGACCGAAAACGGTACACTTACTATCTACCTAAGTGCCCAGACTCTCTCAAGCCCAAATTGCTCGAGAAGATACAGCTCTACACCGCCAATGGCTGGTGGAAAGAGTGCCAGACAGAGCAAGCAGCACCAATGCTCTGCCTCGCGAAGAAAGACGGCGGACTACGCACCGTCACAGACGTTCGCCAGCGCAATGCGAACACCATCAAGGATGTAACGCCTTTTCCGGATCAAGACCAGATCCGGAATGACGTTGCCCGCGCTCGATACCGCTCGAAGATCGACATGTCAAACGCCTATGAACAGGTGTTAGTAGAACCGAAGGACGTCCACAAGACCGCCTTCGCGACGATCTATGGTACGTTCTACAGCCTTGTTATGCAACAAGGGGATGCGAACGCCCCGTCTACGTTCCAACGCCTCATGACATCGATCTTCCGCGATGCCATAGGGATATTTGTCCATGTTTATCTGGACGATATTTTTGTCTTTTCAGACACTCTCGAAGACCACGAGAGACACCTTGAATGGGTTTTCAAGAGGCTTCGTGAAAATCGACTGTACCTCAGTGTCAACAAATGCGCATTATTTGCGAGACGAGTTGACTGCCTCGGACACATCATTGACGAGAAAGGACTCCATGCAGATACTGACAAAATGGCCCGAGTTCGCAACTGGCCTGTACCTCGGAACTACCATGAAGTACAGCGCTTTCTCGGCCTTGTGCAGTATCTCGCTCACTTCATGCCTAACCTCGCAGCATACACAGGTCCAATTTCGAGCATCACACGAAATGGCCAGTCATTCGACTGGCGACCTATTCATCAAAAGTGCTTTGACGAAATCAAGGCACTCGCGTGTAAGACACCCATCCTACGACCAATCGATCCTAGGAATTCCGACCCCATTTGGGTCATTACTGATGCATCTACATCAGGAGTCGGTGCTGTATATGGCCAGGGCCCTCAGTGGGACAACTGCCGCCCGGCTGGCTTCATGTCGAAGAAGTTCACGTCCGCGCAGCACGCGTACTTCACTTACGAGATGGAGGCCCTAGGCGTCCTCGAAGCACTCCTTAAATGGGAAGACAAACTGATCGGACGACATTTCAAGATCGTCACTGACCATCGCGCGCTCGTCTTCATACAAGACAAGCGGAAGCTCGCGCCACGACTCGAGCGTTGGACGGAATACCTCAGTCGTTTTGACTTTGAGATTGTGTACGTC
The DNA here is from genome assembly GCF_022376445.1 of Fomitopsis serialis. Lineage (NCBI taxonomy): Eukaryota > Fungi > Basidiomycota > Agaricomycetes > Polyporales > Fomitopsidaceae > Fomitopsis > Fomitopsis serialis. The sequence goes on from NW_025955069.1 coordinate 36,102, forward strand.
CAAGGCTCCAAGAACCTTGTCGCTGATTCATTCTCTCGCTACTTCTCTAGTGAGGGCGCCGACGTGTTACACGAGCCACAGGACTATGTCTCCGCGGACATAAGGATCGATCCCTACGGTGAGACACTTTCTGATGCTCGACTCGCAGAGATCCGAGCTCAGCGTGTTGTTGAACACGTCGAGCCTCGAGTTCGCGAAGCCGAGGAGCTTGCGGCTCACTACCCGCAAGGCCCTGATGCGTCCGACTCGGACGCAGACTCATCATCCGTTCAGGACGACCCAACCGCAATTGATTCCGCAATTGCCGGACCACCGCTCGACACGGTTGTCCAGCAAACCCTCGACCTGCAAGATACCGTGCGATCTGGCTATGCCAATGATCGTTTATTCAAGGCCATTATGGACCACCCCGAGGATCACCGTATGTTCCTCGTACATGACGAGTTGCTTTGGTACAAGCCACACCCAGAAACTGAGGTATTATGCATACCTCGAGTCAAGGTACGTCGTCGACTACTACCTGAAATTATCCTCGACGAGGCGCATACTGCGCTCGGGCATCTGGGTACCCGACGGACGTCGGACTACGTCCGGCGATGGTACTGGTGGCCCAACATTGGCAAGGACATAGCCGCATTTTGCGCGAGCTGTAGCACCTGTCAGATGTCCAAATTTTCGCGCCAGAAGCCCACTGGACTGCTACATAGCATGCCTATCCCATTGCGACCTTGGCAGTCTGTTGGGATGGATTTCGTCGGCCCATTCCCCTCGTCACGAGGCTTTGATTACCTATGGGTAATTATATGCCGACTGACTTCACACCTGCATCTGATTCCTGTTACGACTCGAGTACGAGCTTCCGAGCTCGCCTGGCTCTACTTCAAGGAAGTAGTCAGATTACATGGTCTTCCGGAGTCCATAGTTTCGGACCGAGACCCCAAATTCACGTCGAAGTTCTGGAATGAACTTCATCGACTCATGGGTAATAAGTTACTCATGTCGACTGCATTTCATCCACAGACTGACGGCGTCTCGGAACGTGCTATCCAGACCATTTCGCAAATTCTGCGAAGCGTTGTTCGACCTGATCAGACCGACTGGGTCGACCGCCTACCCCTTGTCGAGTTTGCGATCAACTCGAGTGTCAATGCCTCGACCGGGTTCGCACCATTCGAGCTCACCTACGGATACATGCCCCGGATCATGCGCACGCTCGAAAACACGCCCGCGATGCCCGGAGTACGAGCATTTGCCGACCGCGCAGTCGAAAATCTGCTGATTGCCCATGACGCAATCATCGAGTCGCGCGTCACTCAGACGACGCATGCGAACCGTCGCCGACGCGCCGACAACCCTAATGGTGATGACCAACCTCGATACGAGGTTGGCAAACTCGTCTACTTAAGTACTCACAATCTATCCCTACCGAAAGGACGAGCTAACAAGCTCGCCCCACGCTATGTAGGCCCCTACCAGATTGTCAGGGCACACCCCGACACGTCAAACTACACACTGGAGCTGCCGGATGTGTTGCGGAAACGTCGCATTCACCCGACCTTCCATGCGTCGCTCCTTCGGCCTCATCAGCCGAATGACGACACCATGTTCCCGGGCCGAGACGTAACAAAATTTTACGACTTCGGACTCGACGGTGAACAGGAATACCTAGTCGATGAGATCCTCACTCATCGCTGGGTCAGTCGACGTATTGAGTTCCTGGTACGTTTTGACGATGGCGACATCCTCTGGGAGTCATATGATAACTGCAAGGATCTTGAAGCTCTTGACAGGTATCTCGAGCTACAAGGTATCTCGGACTGGCGAGAGCTGCCGCGACATACTGGACCCGACCGCCACGCGCGAAGATCAATGCGCCCTGGCGGGTGATAGTTCCACTATCTAGATCGGCGACTGACTCGCCGGAGTCGCCGCCCAACACCCCATTACCTGACGACCAACATTCGCCAGAAACTCTTTGAACTCGCGTCGAACATTCGCGACTATCCCGCCGTGAAACTTGTACGCCGACGCGATGCCTATTAAAGTGCACGCCGCCATCACGCCGTGCTCACCAAACCATCTAATTGCTCAACTGTGCGTGCTCTACCCTCGCCTCTTTTACTATGTCTGCTGCTATCCTTACTGCCGACGTCGACCACCCCATGGCCGACATCCATACTGTGCAGGTCGCCAATGGACCTGTCACCAACCCTGTCGCGAACATCGCACAGGCGCCTGCGATGTGGCGCCACAACGAAGGCGTGAACGCCGTCTTGCACGCCAGCAACTGCGGCGTCTGCGACGCCTTTTTGCACCACGCAACCGACGCCCTCGGTACTCGCAACTACCAGGTCGCACGCACTGAACAGGACGACACCGCCGCCCGTTCTGCACGACGCGAAGCCTATGAACGAGGCTACGAGGATGCGCAACAGGACCGTGCGACGCTCGCAACCACGATCCAGCAACTTCAAGCTCGCATCGCGGAGCTCGAAGGCCAACTCGCCACCCGTGCAAACACCGGTGGACGATTTCCTGGAGGGGGAGGATTGGGACCTATTCGCAATAGGTTCGCCCCCTACAACACTGATTCCTCTGTCGATACTTACCTCGACAATAGCCTCACTCGCAGGTTCAACACGAATGAGCGTATCCGTGGACCCGCTCGCCACCAGACCCTCATCATGTCGGAGGTACCTCTGACCATCGACGAAGTCGACGGCGCACTGCGTCGAGCGCAGATCGACGACGCTGTAGGCCTCGCAGCCGTGCGCCAGCTTCAGCAATGGCGCAGGGCGATCTTCGCCACCCTCGCTGTGGGACAACCCCTTTCAGTGACCCAAGAGGCCCTGCAAAACCATTGGGTTGGACTACCCGACTGGTACCTCCACCGTTTCCCTCGCACCCCCCGACTCGATCGCACGGCGAACCCGCCGTCCCAGGAGCAACACGAGACTCCTCCGCGCTATACCGACCCAGCCGAGAAGTGGGCATCTTACTTCTCGCGCTACCCAAGAGCCCGCCTTCCTCGCGGACTCGTGCGCGACAACAGCGGTCAAGTCCCCATCGACCGCGCGAATCTTCATTGCATGATGATTCGCATCGCCTCTCCCCTCACGTCGACCCGACGTCGCTACAAGTCGGCCATCTTCGACACGCTTGCCGCCCTGTTCACCGACCCGCAGGTCTACGTCGCACACCTCCAGGCTGCGAATGTCAATCCCGAACCGGCCCTCAATATCACCCCGTTGCCGGAGACGCAGAACGGGGCTGTCGTGACGGTTGACGTCACGATGACCACTGTCGCGGTACATGCGGCGCGCTGCGGCATCACCCCGGAGTTCGTGCTTCACCACCTCTGCCTGTGGGCCCGAGACTACCTAGCGAGTGGACTACGAACGGCAGACCTGGGTCCGACCGCGACTGGAGCCCCGCTGATGGCCGAGCACATCGATGGCGAGGTCGCACCAGGTGGACAACCCACGACTGGCCACGGCGAGCAGCCCATTCCGAACGTCGCAGCCGGCGAAGAGGCAATGGCGGTCGAGCCGCTTGGTCGGGACTCGGCGTAATGCCGAGGGATGGTTCGTCCTCTCTCCATACTCCTTCTAAAAGTTTGTGTTTGCCGTATTCGCGATCCTATGTATCCGTTGTTCGTCGCACTTCGCACCGACGAGCTTATGCCTACTACCACTGAGTGGCTTGTTCACCACTTATTATGATTATGTATCTACGAATCCCCGTCGACTTTAGCTGCGACGGGTGTCTTCATTATGCACATTATGCTATATTCTATGTACACTGCCCTATGTCGACGTCTACGACGTTTTCCTGGAGGGGGAGGATGTAAGGACGATGGTAAAGTAGTTTAGTCAGCGCCTTAGTCAGCGACCCGGAGTCCGCCGAAGGACCGTTTTATAGCTGACGCGCCCCGTTGCTCTCGTCGTCTTTTCCCCATCGTTGTACACCGCTCGCCCCTGCAATATACAGGCTTTGGCTAGCTCAGTACGGCGTCCGAGAAGACCTACACCCCTTACATTCCGCGTGCGCATCTCTATGGATGACGAACTACCCGCAGACGGCGTTTCCTTCCCACTCATCGTCACTTTCAGAAGCGACCCCAACCTCTTTTCCGCGGAGCCGTCTGCGCCATGCGCCATTGCCTTCTGCCAGCATCTTGCACTGACTCACGTGCGGAACTTGCATGTCGCCGGGATCATCCCGCCGACATATGACGAGGACCAAACGAAGGAGTGGGTGCAACTGTTCAGCGGCTTGAGCAGTCTGACGACACTCGGCACGGCCGGACTGGCGGCCTACCGACTCCCTGACATGCTCAAGGCGAAGATGTTGGACGACAGCGACCGGCTTTGCTTGGGCACGCTACAGCGCGCGGAGGTGGAGGCTGTCAGCTTTGGTGTGACGGAGACGTTTCGGCGCGGGGAGCCTGGAGACTTCACGGAGCAGCTGGTGCAGAGTCTCGTGATTCGGGCGCAGGAGACCTCGACGCTGGCGACACTTGTAATCAAGCGGTCGAAGTGCGTGGACCTGCCTGATGTCAAGATGCTGGAGAAGTTCGTGGGGAGTGTAGAGTGGGACGGAGTTGTCGATGCAGATTCAGGTCAGGAGGACTTCGAGCTGAACTACTATTGAGCGGCGGCGCGCTTGCTGCAGCCCGTCATACGACCGCGGATATATGATGATTTTTCCTCCAGGAAGGATCCGATCTCAATGATTATAGGCACATGGATCCGGCCACGATGAGCTCCGAATCAGAGCGACCTACTATGTTCTTGCAAACATCCTTGCTACGCTGCATCCCTCAGCGTTCCTTCCCGCAGTTGGAGTTATACTGGTGGAAGCGCCGAGTTTTCCCTTCGCACGATGGGCCACTGGCAGAGGTTAGTGAGTACGTTCTAGCCGATACCCGCTTTCGCGCAAAATGCTGGCTGATGGCTGGCGCAATGACCAAAACTCAGTGAGTACCGCGACCCTTCCCCAGAGTGGATAGTCCAGAGTTACTGACAACTTGGAGCAGCATGACGCTACTCGTTCACATGGTCCAGCGTATACGCATAAATCCCAAAGAGGCCGCTTGCATCGTGCAATAGTTCGCTACGTGCAACCTCTTACAATTTGCTACCTTCTACAAGTCATTCATTGCGCTTCTCGATTGCTTTCTCGATCGCACCCTGCTCATTAGCCCATACCGGCCTCGCGATCCGGAACCCATCACCGACGCGCGAGTACGAGATGTCGCCCAGGCGCCCGACGGGCTTGAATTTTGCTGGATCGACGTTCCCGCGCTCGTCCAGCACGTTGTTGCGCACATGGATGTATTTGACATGTCCGAGAATCATCGTCGTCGTGTTCGCGCCGGATTCCGGGTCGACGATGTCGATAACTTGGAAGAGCTGTGAAGACATCATTGTTAGGCCTGTTCTGACGCGTTGAGATTGTACGTACCTCGCATTCCATGCTGAACGCGCTCTCCTTGACGCGTGCGGGCTTGACGTGAATCTGCGCGAATATTTTGTGAATATCTGGGGAGTGCAACATGACGAAGTGCCGGGGCACGTACACTCTTTTCCTTGGTGAGACCGCTGATCGGCCATTCGCTCACGCCCTCAGGCGCGTCTACGGATGCGACGTTCGCAGCCTCGACGAACGGTTCGCTGATGATGTTCACAGTGAAGCCCTTGGTGGCCTTGATGTTGCTCGTTGTGTCCTTGACGCGCTGCGGGCCGTTGCTGCAGCAGATCGAGACGAGGGGTGGACTGGATGTGACCTATGGGTTTGAATGAAGAGGCTTATCTGCGCTTCGAATCATATATTCGCACCATATTAAACCAACTGTTGTGCCTAGGTTAGCCAATGTCATTGTCGGGAATATTTCGCAATCACCTGAACGGTGCGAGATTCTCAGCCCCACTCTCTGACAACGTTGATACGAATGCGATCGGGCGAGGGACGATCCCGCTGATCATGAGCGTATACAGCTTCCTGCGCACCAGGAAGTGTGAGGATACAGCGCGGGATCGAAAGAACAGTACAAAGAAACCTACAGCTTGTCCTCCTTCGCGGTGTCCACCACCTTCCAGCCAGCCTTCTCTCCTTCTATCCATGCCTTACCTGCCGGCGTGTCTGCGATCTTCTGACCGTAGGTCCACTGCGGGTTCGGCGAAAGCGTACTCTGGTACGCGAACGAGCTGTTGAACGGTGGGATATCGGCAGCCATATCTGCGGTGTGCGATGCACTGATGCTTGGTCGATTGGACAGGCTTATGTAGGCTTTGTAAGGCGCGTATTCAGACCTTTCGAGCGTCTGTTCATCGAGCGCGTTCCCTGCAACTTATCGAGCAGACGGGGCAAAGCTCGGAGTCCGTGGACTGATAGCCTCGGGCCCGGGCTTCGGGAAGCGTGCGTGTGCTGATGGGTGAGACCATACCTCGCGGAGTGATGCTAACAGCTATGCTGTGCGAGGAAACCCCCGTAGCAGCCTGCCGCGCCATGCATCCTGCACGAACGCACGCCAAAAGGTGGGGGGTCTTTGTTGCTCGTTTCTTTTCCTTTCCGGAGGTGTCCCCACGAGCAAAGAGGATCACGACAACGGACTACGTTCGTGTAAGTTACAAGTCGAGTACATAATTACCTGGTATCCTTGCGCTGCATATCATCCTTCCCTACGCCCACCGGAGCAAGGCTAAGCATGTTCGACTGACACCCCAATAACGCTTGACACTCACCGATATCGTACATGCACCTAGATGTCACCCAAATATTGCCGCTCCCCTTCCAAAACCTACAGCTTCGCCTTCTTCTCGACAGTCTCGATCCACTCCTTCAACGCCTCGTTGATCTCGTCTGGGGCCTCTAGCTGGAGCCAATGGCCCGCATCTATCTCCTTCACCGTGAGATCTGAACACAGCTGTGTAAACGTCGGTAGCGCAAGCGCAGGCGGATTCACAGGGTCCTGCTTCGCACCAGCGTAGAACACTGGGAGCGGAAGGGTGAGTCGTTCCTGGGGGATGCCTACTACGTCTGTGTGAGCGAGAATTCGAGCAGTTAATCGGCTGGGATCTCGCCCTTGTCGTCCTCTGCGGCGAGACCGCTGAGGATCAGCTTGTACCAATTCAGCGCGCCGCCGAGCCCAACATTGACGATCATGTCTGTCAGATGCTGTTTCATCTGCGTGAAACGCCAGCGTAAGTCCTCGGTCGCCGAAAACGAGAGCATAGCGGTCAAGGTACAGGTGGCAGTTGCCCATCATGGATGAGGCAAAGCGATGGTGGAGCATGGAGAATGGTGCTCGGCAGGAAGGTCGTCCAAACACATGCAGAGTATGATGGAGACGCTCGTGGTACTGTACTGATTGATTGGTATACAAGATGAAGTTCACCCCTGCCAGATCATTGAACTCTACCGAACGTGGCTGCCCGGTTCAACTTACGGTCAGGCTGGCTTGCCACAGGCGCGTCGATCGCATCCCTTTGGAGCCACCAAGTCCACCGCTTCTGAGACGCACTTAGCAGCCCGATTTGTTCGGCGTGCAAATCCAGCCTCTGATTGATGACCAACACGATAGAGGCCTCAGAAATGCTGAATACTCCGGAGACGAATCACAGGGCGGCGATGCATCGAGGTGGATTGGGCAGAGAGGAACTGGGCGGTGAAGAGTCCAGGGCAGCCGCGTGGTTTCAGGGTAACAGGGCGGGCACAGTGATGTTGCGAACGATGCTACAGCACGAAAACTCACCTCCGGAGTCACGTAGGTGGCTATCGGCATCTTCTTATCTGCAAGCAGTGCCGCTTTCGCCGCCCCAGGTACGCAGAGATCTTCCTTCCAAGTCGAAGGGTCTGCAGGGTGTATGAGCCCGATTGTCGACTCCAGCTACATACGTGGCGCATCCAGTCAGTCGGTTGCGGGATGACAGCGAACATAGGGATCAGGAGCACTGACGTGGTCCTTCATGACTTGGTCAGTGCCATCTTCGACAAAGAACCTGGCGCATTTCAGAACGAGGTCCGCCGTGAGACCAGTCATAGCTACTCACCGCCAATAGCCCTTAGGCTCGTAGCCGATGGATTGCTTGACCGTGGCCATGGCGGTCTCGTAGTTGAAGTTCGCGAACGACGGTGTGTAGCCGACCGCGAGGAATGCGAATGCGAGGAAGCGCTCTCGGTAGTGTACAGCCAGATGAGCTACGAGAGGTGCACCCCTGCGAGCCAAGCACTCGGTCAGTATGCCTGGATATACAGACCAATAGCGAGCATCCTCTGAGCCAATTGCTCTGGCTGAACTTGGGACGCATATAGCCCGCTGTACTGTCTCCCCAGCAGTGCGACCATATCGCGTCTCAACAAGACATGCAGCGAGGTCCTTGCCAACTGAAGGACTCACCAGTCATGTCCTATCACAATCGCCTTGCTCACGTTCTCCGCGTCCAGGATGTCAATCACATCTGCGCACACGGCGCTGTGCTTGTACAGGGCTGTATCTGCTGGCTTGTCCGTGCCACCGTAGCCCAGCATGTCAGGCGCAATGATTGCGTGGCCCTCCGCCTTGAAGAACGCGACTTGGTTGCTCCAGTCATACGACGTCGACGGGAAGCCATGCACGAACAGAAGGGTCGGCTTGGACGCGTCGCCGGATGAGGAGTAGTAGCTGTACTTAACGCTGCGCCTGGTGGTGATTTCCTTGTACGACGCACGGTCCATCTTGATGCTGGGGAAGGACAGGCAATCGTAGAACGAGATGCTTTAGTACTGCGTTTTCGCGATTTCCAGGTGTCCGCGTCAAACTGGGCTCCGGTCAACTGACCAGGCTTGCTCGTGCAATCCTTGCCAAGGATGAGGACAAAGCACCGGTACTGCCGCCATGGTACCAGAGATTGACGGTGTCGAGATTTACGCGCGCTGAGGACGTTGTGAGGAGGTTACGCAAAGGCTATGATCGCGCGGTGCTGCTGGAGGCAGTCACGGTCCAAGTTCAAGCGCGCGCTATACGCCCTGACCTTGCCTGCGACCCGGGTGCGCGCCGCTTGCCTTCCTACGCCCCTTCACGGTCGTTGACCAATCCGACTATATGCTCTATGCCTTTCAGAGGTCATCAACAGGTTTCGCGTACGATGTTCAGGAGTGAGTCTAGCGTAAGCTACCAACGCATAGAGCCCGAAGCTCAAGTTATGCAATCGCCAGATGAACGGGGCATCGTCGGCGTAGCAGTCGTAAGCAAAGTACACCCGCTACTACCATGTCATCGCAACTGCGAGAAGTACTTGTAGTCGGTCTCGGCGCAGTAGGAGCCATCTGTGAGTCGCAGAATCATCCACGCTTCGAGTTTGTTTTGAGAGGGAAGATCGCATGAAGACTCGTGGGTCCTGAAGCGAAGTGGCCAAGCGCATGTAACGGTCGTTGCACGGAGCAACTACCAGTCGGTGAAAGGTGGTGTATACGCCTAGCCTAGCGGCCGTATACTGACCTCGGCGGAAGATGATGGGCTACACTTCCTCAGCCGCAAGTACGGCGAGCACCGAGGGTGGAGGCCTGACCGACGTGGGTACACTCGTTCCCCTCCTGAGAAATAGCTCTGAACTCTCGTCCGCCAGTGTGCCGCTCTGTCGCAGAGGCAGCGGATCGCCCATATAACTACGTGGTAGTCACTACCAAGGCAATCCCGGAGCTGACCCGCACTCCAGCCCTCCTCGCGCCCCTTCTTTCGTCGCCATATTCGGATCAGTATCCTCAACCGACATACGTGTTGATGCAGAATGGACTCAACGTCGAAGTCGACCTATACGAGGCACTCAAGAAGCTCAAGCCGAATGAGGAGCCGAGAATCATCAGCACGGCAGTTTGGATTGGTGCGGGCATGAAGGGCGGTAACGTCGTGGAACACACCCCCGTGGAACACAATGACTTCGTCAGCCCTATCGCGTGCTGCACAACTGAGTTATGACTCAATCCTATCTAGGACCGCGTCTCGCTGGGTGTCTACCGCCCATCGCCGACAGCCACAAAGAACACGCCAGAGGAAAGCGCCCTCCTCTCCGACTTCGAGCGCATCCTCGCTGCAGGCGGCAGCCAACCCTCGATCGTCCCCGAGATCCAACGCGTCAAGTACAGCAAGAACTTCTGGAACGCCTGCCTCGGCATCACCGCCGCCCTCACCCGTTTCCCGCTCACCGCCATCTTCCGCCCGCCCCACCTCGAGCCCGGCGCAGCGCCGTCCGCCTCTTCCACACCAACTCTCCGACCCGGCGAGATCTCGAGCGCGTCACCTGCGATCGCTGACTACAGCATCCCGGCTATCCGCGCGGCGATGCAGGAGGTCTACACGCTCGGAACGGTGCTCTTCCCCGACAGCGTGGACGGCCCGGGGCTGGACCCGGAGGTGGTGGAGAACACGCTGCGCAACACGGCGCGTATACACGCGAGCCCCGACGCGAGTCACCGCGCGAGCACGCTCGTGGACGTGGAGAGCGGGCGCCCGACAGAGGTGGAGGTCATCCTCGGTGAGCTCGTACGTATGGGCCGGGCGAAGGGCGTGGCTATGCCTGTGAGTGTGATGTGTCGCTTGAATTGTTCGGCGAGAGCTTACGCGAGTGTAGCGGCTCGAGACGCTGTATGCGCTCCTCTTGATCGTGCAGAATCAATTGTTGCGGCGAGATGGCGAGACGAAGCCGTTGTGAGTGCTAAGGGGATAAGCTTTAGAGCTGAAGCCGGTGAGCGATCGGGTGAGCATTATGCTTTACCTGTTGTTTCTCGCTGCCGTCGTGACCGACCTGTGTTCCAGTCTTGTCGCAGCTATTGCGGGAACAATTATCATTCGGCGACATACACGGGACACACAGTTCGGCGACTACACACTCTACTGTGCATGAGAAACAGGTCGGCCTGTGGATTCAACGAGCGGTCGACATAGGTTAAGCTATTGTACAACGTGCATGCCAGTGAGCGATGAAACTCAAAATTCCTTCACACTGACACTCAGCCCACTACGGGGAAACATGAATCACTTCCCAGGCGTAGCTTCCACCGTTGCAATCGTGTTCCCCAACCAGTACCATGCAAGGTTGCTGCCATGACACATGGCAAGCGCCACGCTGTATCGCGATGACCACATTTTAATGATTGAGTTTGAACGGTGCGTTGCTCGTCGAGCTTTAGGGACTTCAAGCCTCGTGTACATGGCCGCAAGCTTTATCGACTGAGCCTTAGCACGCGGGCGCATATAGTATGCAGGGTCCGCGAGTCATTCGTGCGGCTGCCCTTCCACACCTCCGCACCTGCCCACGCTGCGGGTCGACTACTCCTAGGTCCCTCGATACCAGGCTGCCGCTACACCTCCGATGTCTGCAAAGGGTGTACTGACTGTTTCTGCGTCCCAGGTCATGCCCACTGGCCTGGATCCAGACATCGCCGGCCGAGCTGTCAGCCAACTTCAGGCCTGCAAGGCGGAGTTCGACGCCTGGGCCGAGGATATCGATAGCCTAGAGTAATCATCTCTCCCTGTCTGCTAAATTGCGCTGATCCTCCATGCGTTATGACTTGGACAGTCTGAAGCGGATGCCGGGGGCGTCCGCGGTGGTGACCGCGATACACAACGCGCAGGGCACTACGCTCACCGCGCTCACCGCCGCACTGCGCGTCGTCGATGACTATCGCAAGTTCTGCGCGCTCGTCGAGGAGAATCTCCGGGACGCGAGTTACGACCCTTCCGGCGAGCTCAGATTCGATCAGCGCATCCTCACCGCCGGGGAATATACCCGCTCCTCTTCGGCACAACTCTGCGAACTCATTCGTGAGTTGCAAGAGATTCTCGGGGATCTCAGGAAACAGGTGGAGAGGCTTGGGCAGGAAGAGAAGAAGAGGAAGGGGTGGTTTGGTAGGCTCATGGACCGCTTTCTGGGTGCTGTCGAGGCGATTGCCCGAGCGGTACTAGCAAGCCTTGGGCTGTTTTCCCCCAACGGCGCTTTTGCGTCGGCCTTCGCGTCATTTGCGGATAGCGCAGGTTGGTTGGTTGGTAATCCCGTTTATGGTCATTTGAGGGCGAAGCCCTATGTAGACTCTAACTATACACATGTACTATACTACTAAGTTCGAAGCGATTGTGTCTAACTAGTCATTGGCTCGGTGTATCTCCGTAGAGACCACTCTGCCGGTGATAGCGCAGGTAGGTCATGCACGGTCTCATGAGAACACGGGCCGCTGGACAGAACCTAACGTCAACCTTCGCAGGCGCTGCCGCGAAGAACGCCGAGATTCGAGACTTGTTGGACAACATTCGCCACCGCGTGGTACAAGGCGTCCCTGGCGCACAGAAGTCCATGACTTCCACTCTATCCGACCAAGAACTTTTGCGGACGCAAGTCGCGCTTCGTACTAAAAGGATGCGGACGAACCCTCAGGATGCCCAGAAGGCTGCCCAGCAGTGGCAAGTCATGACTCTACGATACGATCGCATCGCGAACCAACCTAGGTAGTGCCTCCTACGCCGCTACCCACTGTCCTCGATGAGTCGTGTCCGCAGCAGTATGTACAGTTGTACGCATTCTCTGTCGAGCAACTGACAGGAACATCGCTTTGAGGCGTTTGAGCGGCTTCGGCGTATGAAGGAGCGAGAGGCCGGCGATCACAGGAGTAAACAGGTGGTAATGCGCGTTCCTCATCGGGTGTGATCTCCAAGGATAATCCTCGTGTCAGTGGGCCGAGGCGGGGACGCGATGCGACGGAGGCAAGAAGGGGCAGTGAGCACAGCAGTCGGTCTACTGCGCCAGCCGATGGATCTACGCGTCAAATTCATTTCGATCTCAGACAGCACAGCGTAAGTGATATTCGGGCTCCGAAATGGCAACGATAGCACTCTCCGAGCTTAGTAAGCTGTGTGTTGATGAGTCATCAGAACAGCCAACAGCCCGGGTGTCGAAGCCATGTCGAAGCCCCTCCAAAGACCAATTGCGACTCGGACAGGAAGGACCGCTCTCACTCGAGGATATTCGTGGGGACTCGGAGTCCAAGGGAGTCCACCGCTGGCTGACTGAGCTATGCCGCGGACCGCGAACGGGGACGTGCGCAGCAGGGCGGCAGTCAAAATGGCGCACAGCCTCCTACGGTGGTCCGCGGCGCATCCCACCGCCGCCCCGCCCCCTCTGCACGTGGAGGCGCTCCCATTCGCCGCGAGGCTCTCGTCCGTGCTGCGAAGCACTGCATTGTCCGCCTGCTCTCTCGTGTTCGGAGCATGACTACCGCGGTATTGACTCATGGCATGTTGTTGTTTCCTGACTTGCCGATGCACCCGGCTAGGTCCCCGACACCGAGTCACCGGCCGTATATAAGGCCCCGAGCTCGTTCGAGTGGCGACACCGATCCGCCCCTTTGTTTTCTGACACTCCTCCTCTCCCGTTCTCGCTCTTACGACTTACGACCAGCCTCCTCTCCATGACCCGCCTTGCCTCTCCGAAGATGGCCAGAATGCAACAGTTGTCGAACGAGCATGATCAGGAGCGCAACTTTCGGGAGCTTGACCGCATCCTCGCCCGAAGCTTCGTCCGGGAGCTCCTGCGCCACCGTGCCAGACAGCCTTCCGGACCGCCCACGGACAGACTGCTACGGCCTCGGTGAGTCGCTCTGTGCTGACCTATACGTCCTGTTCCTAACTTCGCATCCCAGGATGGACCTCTGCGATGAGCCTGCGAGCGCTTACATCGTCGCCACTCTCGAGCTGCCCGGACTCAAGCAAGAAGACCTCTCCGTGCGGATAGAGAACGGCCTGCTCGTCGTGCAAGGCGAGCGACGCTTCCGCTCGCTCGCGCGCACCCCGAGTCGCAGCCTCGCCGCAAGCCCCAGCCCCGACCCCGCCCATGCTGGACAAGGTCCGGTGGCGTCCACGAGTGCCCTCGCCCGCGCCCAGTCGGCGGAGCCGGCCTCCCGCGCAGGCTGGCCGGATGCCCAGCAGGGCCTGCCCTACGCGTATACGACCCAGGAGATCAAGTACGGCACGTTCCAGCGGACGCTCGCTCTCCCGCTGGGCACGCAGGTACGTCGTGTGCTGCCCCACCTCGGTTCCTCCGCGGCTGACTTGGTGTTCTCCTCGCATGCAGGTCGGGCACGTACGCGCGTCGCTCACGGAGGGGATGCTCACGCTCTCGTGGCCGCGCAATCCGCACGCGGTGCCGGTCCACGCCGCCGGCCAGGACGACGCTGCCAGTGCGAGGGCGAGAGAGCAGCCCGGATCCGTCGGGCGATCCGGCTGAGACGTGTCGCGTCGTTTGAGCATACCTGTTGCCAGCCCCGCAGCTGCAACGCCGTATGACTCATCCGGCGGGGCCTCCGTGCCGGACGCATACACGCATACACGCATACACGACGGCTTCACTTCGTGCCCGGGCACTGGGCCGGACGGCTGACGCGTCCGTGCGGTGGCCCACGCACCCCCCACTCTGTCTCTTTCTCGTTTATGTTTCCGTCATGACTCTCATGCTGCGCTCGCAGCCGGACCTTCGTCGTTCTATCTGCCTCCATGTATATCTGATCTTGGTCACCGTACTCCCGCGTTTCTCAGTTATTGGTATGTATCACTTCCGGCTGTCCCGTACCCAAATGTACCCTACCCTCAGATTGCGAATAATCTAGATACCGTTGCACTGCTCCGCAATGCCTCTTATGGACAGAGCTTCAATCAACTGTCCCCGTAAGGCAAGACGTGCTAGCGTGTTTCGGTACGTGCGCAGTTGACAGATGTTGGCACGGTGCACGCCTGTCGTAGTCACGGTGAGTAGAGCCTTGAATCGAGTCATGCTGAATGCAACATCGCAGCTAAAACAGGTTCCAGTGCACCATCGCGGAAGGAGACATTGGGCGCGCCATGACTCGCTGTCATGTTGGTGAGACTCAACAGACTCGAGCTTTGCTCGAGCTGACGTGATTGTCTGCAAGAAAGCGCTGATATCGTAAGCGATAACCTCCTTGAAGAGTGCTAGTGCCAGTGCTGGTGATGAGTCGGTGCGACTCACATAGGGTGGACAGTACCGCGCGGTGTGTTGCGTGATCATCCCGGTTCAGTTGTGAGACGTCTTTGTATAAGTATCTGTGTACAGTACCAATACGCTAACGATCCGCCAAGCCGTCTTGTGGTTAGTATCCTACACGGTCGGGCGAACGCAAAATGAAAATATCAACACGAGATAGCGATTATGTAGCGACCAGACGTTTCTCAGCGCATATAGTATGAGGCTCACGAACGTGCAGTGAGCTGTACAATGAATAGCGGCCCCTCGTCAGATTCCTTGCTGTAGAAGTGCAAGTTCCAAAGATGATGCATCTCCGGGTGCACCTTGCCCAAAGTCTTGACGTGGGCACCATTGCTCATGCGTCTCATCCTGTCCGCCGCGTCCTTCGCCCGCTCTGAATCCGGCTCCATGTGCATGTGTTCTTGTGACGTCTTCAGCATGAGCTGCTCCTCGACTTTCTCCGCCTCTTGTTTCAATCTATCGCGGGACTCTCCCACCTTCCTCCGGACGTCCTCGATCTGTTTTGGGAGTTCGTTGTGAATCAAGTCCACGATGTGCTTGACATCGGCGGAGTGGTGATGGAACATATGTTTGGTGAACCAGCCTCGCATGACTGTGCAGCGATATGTGAGACCGGCGACGCATAGGGAGTAAAATGGTTGGAAGATGTTACGACTCACTCTCACCAGCCTTCTTGAATTCCTTCTCGGCCCATTCCTCGAAATGGGGGGCGATGGCTGTCACGAGCCCGTGAACGAGGTGACCGGCAGGATGGATTGTGACAACGACCAGCACGGCCTTGACGATGATTATCACGACGATCTTGAGTGCATGGAAGAACTTCTCATGATGCTTCGACCACATGTCACGCCACCAGTGGTGTGTCGTCCCCGGACTCTCCGCATTATTCACCGGAAAGCATGCGAGCTTCGTAGAAATGTTGTGCAAGGCTGCCTGCAGAACGTCGATCTGCGGAAACAAGGCGTCGAACGACCGCCGGACTTCTTCCCCTGTGCAGACCACATCGTCTCCGGGTTCTTGAGGCGCGTCGAGCCGGGTTGCCATCTTTTTGCAGAGCTTCCTGTGGCCCTCGATAGCTGTTTTGGACAGCTCGAGTGTCTTATCCGTATGCTTCCCCACCTCCAGGATTGCCGCGAGAATGTCTTCAAATTCCACCTGATCACTGTTGTGTCTGTGATTTCGGGAGTCAGTTCACGTCGACGTACGTTCGACTTGTGGCTGTGTTACGCACCCCGCATGCTCGAGTTCAGATTTCCAGCCATCGAAGCGTTCCTTGCACTTCTTCAGCTCGTCCAGCGGACACGAATCTTCGTCGGGTCCCACAGGTTCATCTTTTGGCGCTTTCTCATGCGTGGTCTCTTTGGGATGTTTCCCCTAGAGCGCATTATCATTGCTGTCTCGATAGTAAGTCCACTACGAGGACTTACAGTGTGATGATGTAGGACATCTTGCAAATGGTGCATCGTGTCGTGAATTTTCTCCTAGGGCGAGGTATCATATATCATCGCTGCCATCCTTGACAGCAAGTTCACTACGAAGACTTACACCAATGTGAGGATGCGTCAAATTCTGTATCATATGGCTGTTCATGTCGTCGTGAAACGATACGTGACTGCTGGGTCGGGGATCAGGCAGTAATGAGACCTAGTAGGCTTTCGCGGTAATTGAAGAGACGATTAGAGGAAAATGAAGTTGAAGTCAACTAGCCTGAGCGAGAATGCGGAAGAGATATCGCTGTAGCGTCGCAGTCGGGTACTGCACCTTATATGGTGCAGAACGGTCGGACGGACCTGCATTTTTGTGTCCTGTACGTCGTGTAGTGACCCTGAATTGAAGACCGTGCAGAAATTAACACGATGCGATGGTGTCAAAAACATCCGTGGCACACTGGAAATAGCTGGAATCAACCACAGTAGCCCTGAAGTGAATTTCCGAAGACTGCCCCATGCATTCGCCTGCACGAACGAGACACTGCTATCAGTTGGCGCCCAGCCCCATTGAACATTCGACTCACCACTGACCACGTCGGGGGCATCTGAATGCCTTGCGATCCTGCGTCGCTCGCTTCGATTGAACCATGCAGTTCATATCATGAAGCAGACAGGTAATGCCAGTGGCCGCACGGGAGTCCGATGGAAAACCCCGGATAAAGCTGGGAACTCAAAATCCCTGAGCCCTGATGCATGAACCCTGAGGGCGCACACATATACGGACGATAAAGTTACAACTTACGCGCAATATGAACGTCTACTGCAACGCTGCGTGGGCCACACTGGCACCTGCGTACCGACTAATGGCGGGCCGGACACGTACCACTGGCGCTGTGGCCCACATGCCCTTCGTGTGGCACCATTCGGATGCCGGATCTTGAGCTTCTTCATGCGGTGGCAGCCTTATGTACTCGTCTGCGGAGCAGGGCGATAGAAGTCGTTGAAACGTTGACTGCCTGGCCAGTTGCCGGATCACCACAGATATGTGGCGTTGTCATAGACGCATGCCAGTGGTATAGTACTAGTTCGAAGCGGCACGACAAACATCTCGACGGGCCGCCAAACTGCCAGGGGCTTCTAATTCACGCTGAAGGTGTCAATGTCCAAGGGCTCTCCAGAGATTGGCAATAGTAGAACAGCCAGTGTAAACCTCACCCTGGCGAACAACAGAAGGGACTCCGAGTCGATAAACGGTTAATTTTCGTTTGACTTCTGTCGCCGACGACCAATCCGCTAGCAGTAACGTTACTGTGTGCTGATCATTTAGGTAGTTTCTCAAAAGGAGTACCTTGGGGAAGGGCAATCGACGTCGACTCGATCGACTTCAGTTGTTTCTGCAAAGCCGGGGCGGTTATGGGCGCTAGCAATAATATGACATCAAGTGCCATTACTTCAACATTACTCACTAACAAATGCTTATGTGCCAATAGTATTACAATAAATTAAGAAATGACATCGTTCCATACGCACTTTCAGGCGTATCTGTCTGCAATATTCTACTTTGTTTCCAGCGAGTAATTCTCTCCCTGACGGACTCGCTCAGCGTGTGCATCGTCATGAGAATGATCTGAACTCCAATTTGAGAGGCCCGCATTAATAACGGGGTTTCTTACCGACTCTCCTATCTGGATTAGTTGGCGTTACGAGATTGCCAAAAGTAGACGTACTCGACCGATACTCAACTCTTCTATCAAGCCTGACTCGATTTGTAGAGATTGCTTGTATGCTTCGTGTGCTGACTCGGATCCAGCACCTGCATCCTCGGACTTTACCTTCATTTCGAGTCTCGACTTGCCAGATCTCCAAAGTTCGCCTAGAGTCGACTATGGCTCAGCCGGTCGCGTCATCTTCGCAGCCTGCGCAACTGCCCGCGCTTGAAGGGCCTCATCTGGGCCAGAATGAAGGGAAGAAACCTAAAGAGAAGAAGGAGAAAGCAGTGGCAGCGAGTGGTCAATCACTGGAGGTACGACATCTTCACGTATTGTCTGAGCATGCTTTACCGAACCTACGCAGCTGAGCCCGCGGCCAGAGTACTTTGACCATCGCATCAAGATGTTCGATGAGTTGAAGGCGCAGTACGATGAATGGGTCAAATGTGCGTTCACATCTTGAAGATTTGTCGGACGGCTTCGTCTCATGCTTCGGTACAGCGCAACCACGTCAAGAGGTCGAGATCACGATGCCCGACGGCTCAAAACGCAAGGGCACGAGCTGGGAGACGAGCCCACTGGACATCGCGAAGGAAATCTCCAAAGGTCTCCCGGATCGCGTCGTGATTGCGAAGGTTCCGACCGTTTGTCCACCTCGGGTCGCTCGTGCTGAACTGTGATAGGTGAACGGCGACGTGTGGGACCTGGAGCGGCCGCTCGAGGGCTCGTGCACTCTTGAACTCCTTGACTTCGAGCACCCCGAAGGTGAGCGCCACCATGGTGGCTTCGCGCGATCACAAGTAACGACGGCCCGTAGGCAAGCGCGTCTTCTGGCATTCGTCTGCGCACGTCCTCGGCGAGGCCGCGGAACGTCACTATGGCTGCCATCTGTGCATTGGCCCCCCGACAGAAGACGGCTTCTTCTACGAGATGGCGATGGAGGAGAGGTGCGTCCCAGTACTCGCATGGCACAACTGTCCTTAACAGAGCGGCTACAGAGTCGTGCAAAACTCGGATTACCCTGCCCTGGAGAAGCTGACGGACTTGGCTGTCAAGGAGAAGCAGAAGTTCGAGCGGATTATGGTTTCAAAAGAGAAGCTGCTGGAAATGTTCGGGGTGCGTGTATCTCCCTCAGTCGTCCAAGTACAGCGCGCTCACGGTCCGGGCAGTATAACAAGTACAAAAAGTACCTGATCGAGACGAAGATTCCCGACGGCGGGGAGACGACAGTGTACCGCTGCGGTCCGATGATCGATCTCTGCGTGGGCCCGCACATCCCACACACTGGCAAGATCAAGGCGCTCATGGTGACCAAGGTAGGCGCGCAGGTGACTGCAGGCTCGGCCATTGGTGACATCGTACACAGAATTCGGCATCGTATTTCCTCGGAGACTCGAACAACGACTCGCTGCAACGCATCTACGGTATATCGTTCCCCGACAAGAAGCAGATGTCCGAGTACAAGGTATTCCTCGCTGAGGCGGCACGGCGGGACCACCGGAAGATCGGCAAGGAGCAGGAGCTATTCTTCTTCAATGACCTAAGCCCTGGAAGCTGTTTCTTCCTCCCGCACGGCACGCGCATCTACAACACACTCTTAGAGCTCATGCGGGCAAGTCGCTGCATCCCTAGCTACAGACTCTCTGTGCTTACTTACCAATGCAGTCGGAGTACTTCAAGCGAGGATACCAAGAGGTCATCTCGCCGAACATGTACAACTCTAAGCTATGGGAGACGTCCGGACACTGGCAGAACTACAAGGACGACATGTTCACGCTGTCCGTGGAAAAGGAGCAATGGGCGCTGAAGCCGATGAACTGCCCCGGGCACTGTCTCATCTTCGACAGCCGCGATCGGAGCTACAAGGAGCTGCCGATCCGTATGGCTGAGTTTGGTATCCTCCACAGAAATGAGGCCAGTGGCGCGCTCACTGGTCTGACGCGTGTCCGGCGATTCGTCCAAGACGATACGCATATTTTCTGCATGCCGTCGCAGGTAAGTCTCGTGTAGTCTTAGTTTGCGTTGTGTGCTGTGGCTGACTGGAATGTGTAAACAGATTGAGGATGAGATCTCGCTGCTGTTCGACTTCCTTCAGCATATCTACGGCTTGTTTGGCTTCGACTTCAAGCTTGAGCTATCTACTCGTCCCGATAACTACCTTGGCACCATCGAAACATGGAACGAGGCTGAGGCGGTACGTGGCGTTCTTCTGACCTTGCTTATTCTCCACGTCAGCCCTAATCATCATTTGCCGAGCAGCAACTGAAGAGATCCCTCGACAAGCAATACCCTGGCAAGTGGGATTTGAACCCCGGAGACGGCGCGTTCTACGGACCCAAGATCGACATCACCATCCGTGATGCGCTCCGTCGGTCCTTCCAGTGCGCGACGATCCAGCTCGACTTCCAGCTCCCTGAGCGTTTCAACCTCAAGTACCGCTCCGCGGATGACGCCACGGGCGACAAGCCTCCGAGTCGGCCGGTCATCATCCACCGAGCGATCCTCGGAAGTTTGGAACGATTTATCGCTATCATCACGGAACACTTTGCTGGGAAGTGGCCGTTCTGGTTGTCGCCGCGGCAAGTGTTGGTGGTCCCGGTCGCCAACCCATTCGTGAGCTTGCACGATAATGTTTGCACCACGTCTTTGCTCATCTTCCACTCAGAAAGATTATGCGGCTGAGATCGCACAGAAGCTGAACGACCTAGGCATCTTCGCTGACGTCGACAACGGCGATAACACCCTGCCCAAGAAGATCCGCAACGGCGAAATCGCGCAATACAACTTCATCCTCGGTGAGCGAGATTGCCCAAACGTGTTACAACACGATCGATCTGATGACCGTGCTTTTCCAGTCGTCGGGCAGGCTGAACTCGAAACGCGCTCTGTGAACGTCCGCAACCGTGACAACGTTGGTACCAAGGGCAGAGACGAGACGGTCCCGCTAGACGATATCATTCAAAAGTTCGTCGCGCTGAGAGCGAGCAGAAGCTTAGAGAACAAGCTCGCATGAGGCAGGGTGGAACGCAGATAGAGTCGTCGTGTTTACTGCTATGAACGAAGACGATGCTGTGTCCATACTAACGGTAGAGAAAGAGAAGAAGAATGCTATGATACAGAACATGTACGATGAAACCTCGACGCTGACTCGATGGGTACTTTTAGTGGCGTCGCTCAGACGGCGATACCGAACTGCTTTCTCTGTAGGACGGTAAGTTTCACTTTGAACATGATATGGACGATGAGAGTAGTACGCACTAGCTGTTGAATCTGTTCGCGTTCCGCGGGCGGCAGCGAGTTGATCTGGTCCTGCGTCAGATTCAAGACTTGCATCAACATGTCCTATTCAATCAGGTCAGGTTATCACATCTACCAAACAGTATTCCCTATTGTCGCAGCGAAGACGTACCCTCTGAGCCGGGTCGAGCGCAGGAGCAACCGGTGGTGGGTTGGCAGAAGGCTGAATGGGTGGTGGTTGCGAGACCGGGGCGACCTGCACGGGCATGCTCGGCGGGGGCGGCGGGCGGTAGTATGGCGGGGCCTGCGCCTGCGTGTGCGAGAGGTGGGCGCTGGGAGGCGGGAACATCGATGGCGGCGGGACCGGCGGAGTCGGGTGATGCACGGGTGTGTGCGTCTGTGGGATGTTCGATTGGAGGTGCGGTGGGAACGGTGGGTGCTGGAGGGGACCCTGCGAGTAGGGCGCGGACATCGGCGGAGGATGCTGGGGCTGGGGCTGGTGCTGGGGCGTGGACTGGTGCATCGGTGGCGGGACTGCCGCTGGGGGAGCAAGCGCCTTGGCGGGTTGCGAGGGCGTTGCGGCGTTGGTAGCTTGGAGCATGCGCTGTGAGGGTGGGTCAGAAGCTGATCTACACGGTGCACATGGATACTAACCTGCAGTATCGCAGGGTCTACGATGTTGTTCAGCAACAGCGCCTGGAACAGCGCGTAGCCCAGTTGCGGGTGAGCCACAAGGAGCGCCCGCGCCTGCTCTGGGTGCGTGATAACGAACGCCTACGAAGCGCCCCATCAGGTTACTTGTTCTGAAAGAGAGGGATAATAGCACGTACCTTCATTTGCGCTAGCACCTCCAATATCTGTGCTGGGTTTGCCGTAGCGAGCATCTGGCTGATGGTGTCGAGGGAGGTCGACCCGGGGGGATTGGCACGCCTTGAGGCAGACTCTGAAGGAACGCGCTCGGGTTGGCGCCACCGCGGTCACGGTCGTTGCGCTCCCGCCATTGGGCACGAGTCTCGCCGCCGTCGACCAGCTCACCACGCACAGTTGTTTTGCCTTCGAGGAAAGGGTCTGAGTCTGCGAGGTCGATACGGAGTGGCCGCCCGCCGAGATCATGCCCATTCAGATTGCGCACAGCAGATTCGGCTGTCTCGTGGTCTGCACAGTTGAGATGTGATTGGAAAGGCGTTGGGATAGATTTCATTGTATACGTTGTCAAGCATGCGCGGATATTTCACGAGCAGGCATAGAACAAGGACGATCGCGTGCCACGCCCAGGGCGGTGGCAAGAGTGGGACGAGGTTGAGGTGAAAATGACACGACGGTAGCGTCGGTGCGAGTTGCCAGTTATTGGTGCACACAGAGGGATAAGTCGATTTTGACGTCGACGCCACAAGTTAGACACACGGGTCGGTGGTTCGTTTGAGGGAGCCGTGCACGTTTGAGTATTCGGGATATGAGTGTATAAGGTTCCAGTTGAAGTCAGACATGAGAACGACACATTGATATGCAGGAAATCATGCTGTACCCGAGAATTCGCAAAATCCATAGCCTCTTGGTTTCCCTGTATCTCTGTCATAGACCAACCTGCGCACATAACGCGATGAGTTGCTGTTCAAGCGAGCGTACGACACTACAGGCATACAGACTACTCCATGAGAGGAAGTCCGCCATACCAAGAAACGGTCCTCAGGCCGAGTCGAGGTGTGGGCGGACTGCTCGTCACGGAGAGCTTGCATGCGTAGATCGTCACGAACCCAGTTGATTCTACCTGAACCCGACGACTTGGCCAACTTTTTTGAATACGTCAATGAGTTGGTCCTGTAGTTCCATGGTGGTGAGTTGCAGGAAGCGGTTGTGAAGGCCTCCTAGGACCCACCTCTCCTATGGTGTAAGGAATGTTGCCGACTTTGTGGCAGTGGCGGTGAGCTTCGCGTAGGACTACTGCCAACGGACGTGGAACTCACCGAACACGACTTTACTCATGCTTATTTAGACCACTTCAACTCTCCGAATTTGCGTAGCTTGAGGGTTGAGTACTCAGTCCGCAGGACTTGGGGGGACGACTAGCTATCCACCCTTTGCAGTCGGACGTTGGTCACTACTGCCAGTGGTGTATGTTCGATGGAATGCCAAAGATATGAGCTTCCGTCAGAGGTTGAGACTTAGAAAAGACACTGAGATATTGCTGGTCACTGCCACGAAGTTTGAATTGCTCTATGAAGTCTCGGTCAATTGAAATCACGTGATATGTCCTCAGCCACTCGTTAAAGTCGTTTCTCCTGTACCTTGTCCTCGTCCTCACTCGTGCTCCTCTCTCCCTCCGCCGTTGAGTCTGGAACGCGTGGAACGGTGAACTTCCAAAGGACTGAGAAACAGAGCAGAGTTAACTCGGTACCCCTGTGCGTATGAAAGGCCCGAGCGAACAAGCAACATGGGCAACGTACAGTCCCTCACGCGCACAACCGGCGCGCTGGACTCATTTGTGGCCGAGCTTGGAGGCGACATGGTGTATGAGCGGAGGTAGTGCCCTTTGCATGAATGTGTGAACATTGTGAGTGAATGGTCTGTCGCAGTATGGGCTCTGCCCGCTTCCTCAAGACAGTAAAGTGCCGACACAGGAACGGCTACCTGGTAGTCAAGATCTTCGTGAAACCGGATCCTGGACTTAGTCTGCGGAAGTACCACCGGCGACTGAAGGGTGCGTCACACGAGCTCGCGCTGGAGTTTGACTGATGCATTGCAGTTGAGCGCGAAGCATTGGCCGACCTTGTCAATGTCTACAACTACCAGGCGTTTGTGGAGACAGACAAGGCTGGATACATCATCCGGCAATGGATCGCGAGCAGCCTCTACGATCGCATTAGGTGCGCAGAGTTGCGGGTGGGCGAAGTGTATGCACTGACATTGTTGTAGCACGCGCCCGTTCCTCAGCCTGGTCGACAAGAAATGGATCGCGTTTCAGCTACTCCACGCCCTCCGAGATGCGCGCAACCGGAAGATCCCCCATGGCGACATCAAGTCTGAGAATATACTCGTGACCTCTTGGAACTGGGTGTATCTCACCGACTTCGCGTCATACAAGCCGACTTACTTACCCTTGGACGACCCGTCTGATTTCTCGTTCTTCTTCGACACCAGTGGCCGGAGAACATGCTATGTCGCCCCCGAACGATTCTACACTGCGACAGAGAACCCGGAGATTAGCGCAAAGAAGAGCAGGCTGGCGATGGAGGACGGCGAGGGCAGGAGGGATGGCAGAGTCACGGAGGCGATGGATTGCTTCAGCGCCGGATGCGTTATCGCGGAACTCTTCCTTGAAGGCTCGCCGCTCTTCACGCTCAGCCAGCTGTTCAAATATCGCGAGGGAGAATTGAGCGTGGAGTCCCAGTTAAGCACGATAGATGAGCCGGTGAAGGTGCGAGCCTACGCTCAGTAACCGCGAGATGTCCGCACTCACACACGACCGTAGAACCTCATCAAACAGATGATAGCTATCGACCCCGCCGTCAGGCCGTCATTCGACACGCTCCTCCACACGTCCCGTGGAACTGTGTTTCCCGAGTCCTTCTACTCTTTCTTTCACAACTACGTCTCCTCCATTAACGAACTCTCCGGCCCGTCTCCGTTCGTAGCGAACGCGGCCCCTACGGTGCCGCCCACCCCAGCAAGCGCCACCGTCAAGAGTCCCCAGGCCGTCACGTCGCAGGCGATCCCCGGCGCCTCGGCTGGAGACGTATCGAACGAGCCCCTCCCCAGCGACTCGGACCGCCGCATGGAGAAAATATGGAGCGACTTCGAGAGCGTCGAGCCGTTCTTGGCCGTAGACGCAGCGGAGGAGACTGTCATGGATGTCAAGGTTGACTACATGCCGTCAATGAGTTCGTCCAAGCCGTTCCAGGTAAGTTCACAGGAGTTGCATTGGCGGCAGCGATGTGATTTGTACGTGTAGGACATACTACCAGTGGAGTTGTACATTCCCAATCGGGAGAGCAAGGCCGGCAATCCGTTGTCTGCGGCTAGACGTACCGCCGCCGCAGAAGGTAAGCGTGATTCTTCGTGGTCAAGCCGCCTCTCATGATACCGTGAATAGATGGTCCAGCCCTCATTGTCCTCGCGCTCGTCTCGGGAAACATCCGCAACTGCACTCTCCCTAGTTCGAAGCTACGAGGCTTGGACATTCTTCTGGCGCTCTCACCGTACCTCACCGACGAGGCGAAGCTAGACAGGAAGGTCCCCTACGTGGTTGACCTACTGCACGACGATGCGGCCATCGTTCGCGCAGCCGCGATGCGTACGCTCATGCAAATCGTACGTTTCATCCTACTCTGCACTTACCGCTAGCTGACGCGAAACAGCTCATGCTCGTCACCGTCATCACGCCCTCCAACGCGGCGATCTTCCCCGAGTACATCATCCCAGCCGTCGCTCACCTAGTCCGTGATCCGGAGGTGTCCGTGCGGTGCATGTACGCACAATGCATCGTGTCTCTCGCCGATACGGCCGTTCGGTACCTCGAGATGGGACAGGCGTTGAAGGCGCATGGCTCATATAAGCTCTCGCCTGACACGCAAGAATACGACGAGGCGCATTTCGAGGTTCGCAATGATCTTCCATCGGCAAGTTCAAACAATGATTGATGGTGTGGACGGAGTAGGTGTCGTATGACGCAAGCATGCAAGAGCTCCAGAACAGCATCCAGGAGCATCTCTCTGCGCTCCTCGTTGACCCTTCTAGCATCGTGAAGCGTGCGGTGCTGCACAACATATCCTCTCTTTGCATATTCCTCGGGCGACAGAAGACCAACGACGTGCTACTCAGCCATATGATCACGTACTTGAATGATCGTGATTGGTTACTGAGATATGCGTTCTTCGATTGCATTGTCGACGTGGCCGCGTGCGGAGAAGGAAGGAGCCTAGAGGAGTATATCCTGCCATTGATGATCCAGTCGCTGTCAGGTAAGCGCCGTAGTCTTGGTTTCACGCGCAAAACGCGACTCACGTATCGAACAGATGTGGAGGGTGCTGTTGTCGCGAAGGTTCTTGCGGCATCGACCAGTCTATGTGAACTGGGCCTCTTCCAGAAAATGCGCATCTGGGAGCTCATGAGCGCAACTCTCGGTTTTCTGTATCATCCCAACAGTTGGATTCGACAAGGTCCGTCGACTTGATCTGTTGAAGCTGACACTGCAACGATTTACAAAACATGCTAACAGGAGCGGCCGCTTTTATCGCTTCTGCCGCGAAACACCTGCCCCCAGCGACGTCTGGTGTATCTTGTACCCATCGCTGAAGCATCTTCTGCGCTCGGACATACGAGACGTCGACGAGCGCAGCTTACTTCTTGCTATGAAGCCACCAGTATGTTCTCCGGCGTAATGCCCGTCCTGAAACTGATTTGACACAGCTGTCCCGCCAAGTGTTCGACGCAGGGGTTCAATGGGCCATGAAACCGGAGAAGTCATTATTTTGGCGGACTCATCGCGGGTCGAAGTCCGAATCTCCTAGGGACAGCCTCGCTACTGTGCGGGGTTCGGGCACTGTTGGAACCCGAGGCAAGACTGAAGAGTGGGTGTTCCTCATTACTCGCATCGCCAGGTGTTGATGTCTTCCTTGACATCTGAAAGAGATGAGGCGCAAATCTCTAAGTTGCAGCATATGGGTATGCCACCTGGCGAAGAAACAAAGTTGCTATCAATGCGTGACTATGTACTCAAACTTGCGCGCAACATAGCGAGGTACGTCCTACAGGCCACCATTTGCGTCGGATGAGTCTGATCGCCACTAGCTATGCTTCACGCGTAAGCGACGAGGGCGATGCCGAGCAACTCAAGACGATCGTTGGTATTGAACTGCAGAAATTGGGAGTCGTTCCTCAGACCGTGTTCCTGAGGGGACCGCGCTCGGTCTCGAAGCACGGCTCGTACTCGGACCTACATGCGAGGTCGCCCGTCCTTGGGACACCACGGTCTGGTCGGACTTTCAGCATGGATTATACGGCCACAGCAGCAGGAGCACCCTTCGAAGACCTACGACGACGACTCGCTATCATCAATGGATCAGCTACCTCTGTCAACGCGACAAGCCCTCGTGAGGCACGTAGTCCGACCATGCCTTCGCTTGACCATGCTATCCTGCCTTCCTCCGCGTCTGGTGACGTGCCACGTTCTCCCGCACGACCAGGCAGTCCGACTGAATCCATCATTTCCATCACCAACCCCTCTGCATCACGGCCCATGCGCATCGGTAGCATTGACGGTCAAAAGGCAGCGCCTGCGATAGGATCGTCTCGAGCCAATGCCACTGGTTTACTGGACGCGCATGCGTATGCCCGGTCGGATGCATCGCCGGAGCGATCTGGAAGGACATCGCCTCTATCATCAGCCCTGACGATACGGCCTCAGGATAAGCTCCGACCTCCATCGCTGACACCAATATCGACTTATGGTGAGTCACCTCGGCAATCTCTTGTCCGTATGCTGATTGGAATTATCTGTAGATGGCCAGGAGTACGGTCTGAGTAACCTGCTCGAGCATATCTATATGGACAACACGCGAGAGCTTCAGAATGACTTCGGGCCTCATGTCCATGAAGGCGCAGTGAGGCGCCGTAACGCAGCGAGGCACAGCTTCATGTCTAGAGAGGGGGCTCCTCGTCGACCGGAAACGACGCTCGTCGCGCATTTGAGCTCTCACAACGATGCCGTCACCGGCATAGCCGTCTCTCCGGACCATATGTTCTTTGTCTCTGCGTCGGACGACAAGACACTGAAAATATGGGATACTGCGCGCTTGGAGAGGAATGTCACCAGCAAACCCCGGCAGACATACGCACAGCACCACGCAAAAGTGAAGTGCATATGTATTCTCGAGGGGCTTCACTGCTTTGCGAGCGCTGCCGATGATGGGAGTTTACATATTGTACGAGTCCACGTCACGCAGAGTGGCAGTTTGCCGAAGTACCACAAACTGCAGCTCATCCGCGAGCATAGGCTCGACCAACCCGGAGACCATATCACTTGCATGGCGCACTTCATGACAGGTGTGTGGTATCGATCCAGTCCTTAGATCTTAGCAGCTGTCTTATGTTTCATTCACAGACACGTCTTCGAGCTTGATTTATGCGACAACGCATTGTACGATCTCTATACTTGATCTCCGCACCATGAGACAGCTGCAGAAGATGGAGAATCCGCGACATCACGGCCCGATCACTTGCCTGTGTCTGGATCGCAGGCATGCTTGGGTAGTCTGCGGCACGTCCACTGGAGTTCTCTCGCTTTGGGACATCAGGTTTGGCATCCTCATCAAGAGTTGGAAGGTGGGCGCTGCACTGAAGGGCAGGCAAGCGAAAGTGTACCAATGTGTCATTCACCCGGTGAAAGGCAAGGGAAAATGGGTCATGGTGACATTAGAGGCGCGAGATTCTTCAGGGTCTCATGTCATCCTGGAGGTCTGGGACATCGAGAAGTCTGCGCTAGTGGAAGTGTTCGTCACCAGGACAGTCACAAATGCGGCAGATGAACTGCGAGAACCTTATGACGCCGTTGGAGAAGACGCTGAAGCAAGCCCAGCAGCAGCGATAGCTGCCCTGGTGCGTACTCGCCAGGAGAATGGAGGCATACTGGAGTCTTTCGCACACCGAGGGTCCCAGAGGGCACCGGGTCTGTCCGACTCCCCAGACGCCGTGTCTCCGGATATTTGCACAGTTGTAGTGGGAACTGAATTTGGCGGGCATGCCGCAGTTCGTTCAACAATGGCGGACCAGGATGGCCGTGCAAGCCGCTCGGGTGGGAGAGGGTATATGTTGAGTGGCTCAGAGGACCGCAGAATACGCTACTGGGATCTCGCCCGAGTAGAACGTTCTGCGGTGCTTACTGATATGGATGCGGACAACGATAAACCAAGCTACAGGTGAGTCGTCAGGCATCTCATCATTGACTCATCTAACGTGGGTTTGTTCCAGTGTACTGCCTTCGGCCTCCAGCTCTGCGCCTTCCCGCGTAGTTGAGACGTGGACATCTCCGTCGACAAGTCATAGCATCAATCGTCCTCCGCAGCGACTCTCGTTGATCAGCCACAATCAACACAGTCTTCTCCGAGGGCATCAGGATACTGTCACGGCTCTTGCTTGCATTGACTCTCCTTTCCGTGGAGGTATTGTGAGCGGGGATCGTTCAGGAGCAATGAAAGTTTGGAGAGTGGAAGGGTTAGATCTATCATGACCTAATAGTATCTTGTTGTAGCCTTAGTCTTTTTGCGTCGCTTGGATTATCGGATTCTTTTCGCTGCATTGCACCCCACGCCAGAGGAATGAATGTGTGCATAATCAATCGCTCAACCAGATTGCGTCCCTCGTCAATATCTCAATGGCGACCCGAGCAAAGCATATCGACAATTATCATATGAACTCAATGTGAATTTCACTCGTTCAGAGGCATGTCAATACAACCCTGGCATACATACAACACACGACAATACATACAGTACAACGACGCAACTGTCTACGGCTACACCTTTACCGTGGTTTTACAACTTCTCTGCACTTGATCAAATATAGAACATCGTGTCCTTCAACTTACCCTTCACGCCGCCATGCCACATCTTCTCGGCTTCGCGATACACCTCGTCATCCCCCGAAGTACTTGTCGCCGTCGTCCCGCTGTCAGAGTGGCCTTGGAGCAGTGCGTGCAGGTAGCAGCGGCCACGCTCGCAGGCCAAGTCGGCGTAGTAGGCAGGCGAGACGAGGCTGACCGCCTTCGTGGCACGCGCGAACATGTAGCTGACATCGTTGGTCAGGCGTTGCAGCGCATCGGCCGAGAAGCCAATCTCATCGTGCACGACGTAGTAATGCGTCGGACGCGTCGTGCCTTGCAGTCCTGCAGCAGAAGCGATCAGCACCGTTCACATCGTCAGAGGGGAGGGGATCGTACCTCCGTGCGCCTGCAGGAAGAAGTCAAAGTCGTACACGGCGGTGACACCACGGTCGACGACCGTGCCCGCCTTCGGGTTGCCCAGCTGATCGGCGTGCTGCGCCTCGGTGGGGTAGAACCGAGTGTGATGACGCTTGCCGCAGATGACGATGGTGAGCTTGGGCGAGTATGCCTTCTGCGGCGTGCTGAACTTCTGGAACGATTTCTTGATCTCCGGCATCTCCTCAGCAACGACGATGGCGAATTGACCCTGCAATCAGGAATCAGCGTCTGGTCAGCATGAGAGCGCCTCTACGAACCTCCGAGACTCCGTCGCGATACACGAGGATGCGCTCGGGCAGAATCCTGTTCTTGGCCTTGAACGCATTCAGACGTTCCTCCATCATAGCGGCAAGGTCGGTGATCATCTGCAACAAAGTTAACAGAAAAGGGGAGGCCTCGGCGATGCAGACCCACCTCCTTCTTGGATTCTTGTATCCGCAATGTAGCAGGGAACTGGCCATATTGCTTGTCCACACTCCCGACCACGGCAGCGATCGACGGCGTCCCTTTGACTGTTCCGAAGCCGGGGTGCGTCACGTCCATGCCCACAAGCATGGTAGGGCTCTGCATAGCCACGTCATGTTCCTCTGGTCCAGGGAATGGTTCACGCCGCCCATCTTCATGTTCACCTTCAACGCGACGTTCGCATAGTACTGAACCTGCCCCTTCTCCTTCCGGATCTTCGCGGAGTGCACCACACCGTCGGCACGTCCAGGTACACGTCGCACAGATGCTTGATACCGGAGTACACGTGCTTGTCGCCGTTGGAGAGGATGACGAGGACCATGCTCGGCTTCGGGCTGATGGACATGAGCCTCGTGCGGATCGCCCCAATCGCCTTCTTCCTGATCGGGTCGGCGGGGTCCTTGCGTGGCAGCGGGACCGCCGCATAGGCGGGCTCGTCCCTCCCGACCTGCATGCCCGACTTGCGGCACATCGCCATGAACCCCTGGACGACGCTCCGCAGCTCCGGGTCGTGCTCGTTCGCGAACTCGTCGCGCTGGTTCCCGTCCTGGATGACGAGGACCGCCCACTTCTCGAGGCGCCCGCCCACGGCGAACTTGACGTCGCGCAGGTTCCAGCTCGCGCGGTCGTCCACGCGCGGCGCGCCTTGGCCGTACTGCAGCATCGGCGGCTGCAGGATGCGCCCGGGGACGACGGCCATCTCCGTGCCGATGCTCACGCCAAACTCCGCGAGCGGGTTCGGGCCCTGGCGGAAGCCCAGCTCGTCCAGCCCGCGCTCGGTGATCGCGCGCGCGTTGACGTTCGGCGGCTGCAGGGCGACGGTGATCATCGCGGCGACGTGGTCGTCGAGCAGCTTGCCGCGGAACGGCTGCCGCTCGAGGATGGTGCAGACCTCCGCGGGCAGCAGGTTCTGCTTCTTTCCGCCGACGTCGATGAGCGGCAGCTCGGGGTACCGCAGCTTGATGTTGTACTCTGTACGAAGGGGTGAGCGGGGGCAGGCGCGTAGCAGGAATTACTCACTGCGCTGGAAATATTGCTCCACGGACACTTCACCGTAGTCGTCGGCGTTGAATTTGTGCTGGCGGGCGTTGACCTTCGCCGCCGTCTTGACCGTCTTCGTGTAGCCGAGATGCGTCGTCTTCACGCGGACGCCCTTGACGAACGCCGCGTACCGCGCGCCGAAGCTCGCGTTGAAGAACTCCTGCATCTTGTCTGCGAGATTGCCGGGCGTGTAGAACGCGGTCGTGCACACGTTGACGTTGACCATCAGCTGCTTGTACGCCGGGCGCACGGACGAGTAGAAGCCGCGCCACGCCTCGAGCCCGCCGCCGAGCGACGTGGGCGGGTGCGCCGGTGACGGATGGAAGAACTTGTTCTTGCCCACCATGACGCCACCGCCGCCCACGCGATTCGGGTGCGCGGCAAGTATGAGGTTGAGCGCGGCGATGACAGGGAGGACGTCGTAGCCGCGGTACTGCTTCTGTCCCTCGAGGTAACTTGCACATCAAAGTCAGCATGCATCCGCCCGAGAGCGACAATACGAGGAAGGAAATGGGAGCGAGAGACAAGCCAGATCTGGAGGCGCCAGATGTACTGGAGGGTACTTCAAGTACAGCAGCACCTCGAGACTGTGGCACTCCCTCGTCTAACCAGCGAGTCGACAAAGAGGATACGCACTTTACGAGACTTTGGGTCTCGATGTCTTGGATGAACTTGATTGTCAGCGCGAACTCTTTCGGCTTCTTCTTGTCCTCGTCCTCGTCCTCGTCCGTGTAGATGACATTCACCACGAGTGGCTGCGGGAGCTTGAAGGAGGATATCAGCTTCGAACTGTGGTCGTGCGCGACCCGGCCGACCATGCCGGCATTGGCCCAGCCAGGAGTCTGCTCCGCGAGCTGGAAGATCCTGCGCTTGATGCGCTTGATGGCCGTCGCTGGCGTAATGGCCACATCGTACTCGTACAGCGGCCCCTTCGGCACGCGCACGGGGAAGAAGTTCGTGCGCAGCTTAATCTGCACGCCACCGGTTCCGAAGCCAGGCCGCGTAGGCAGGTCGTCCTCCCGAAGCGTCAATGATTTCAATGAGGCCACGAGGGATTCTTCAGAGTTGTCCACCAGGCGCGCGTCGACGTTCGCAGGCACGCCGGCAGGAAGACCCTGCACACACGAGGCAACTTGAGTACCGCCCGCTGGCGCAGAAAGCATGGGGCCACTTACCCTGCCGGTTCCCTGGGAGGACCGCCCCTTCCTCGGCCCCTGTCCCCTCCTCGGAAGCCCCCTCCACCTCGGTCGCCACCCCGAAAGCCACCCCGATCTCCTCCTCTGAACCCGCCGCGGTCACCTCCTCTGAATCCTCCACGATCGCCTCCCCGGAAGCCTCCCCGATCCTGGTACCCGCCGCGGCCACCTCCCCGGTCGCCCGGCGGTCCTCCCCGGCCACGCTCACCTGGTGCAGGGCTTCCACGGCCGCTGCTGCCGCCGCCTCCACGGCCGCGTCCTCCTCTGTCGTAGCCTCGTCCTCGGTCGCCGCCTCTGTTCATTTGTCGCGGTGTGTGCGTTTACCTGCAGATGGTGTGGTAGTCGCAAGGACGGTGGGCAAGGGTGTCCGCCCGAGTCGAGGCGCGTATATATTCCGGACAGTGGACACCGCCTCGTGGCTTCTTGATATTCAACACTGTTATAGCAAGACAAACGCGCGTCCCTGTATGGCAGCACAAAAGAATCCGTCTCAGTAAGATATCACAGAGGATCGTCCGCATACGGTATGTTTCACCCACGTGCAGATACCTTATATTTTACTGCAGTCCCGCGCAGTTCCACTATCAGCGCGAAAAGACTGGTCTTTGATCAATTGCTCAGCAAATCTGCATTGACCAGAGTTTTGATACTCACAACACTGCCCTTGTATGTGGGGGCAAGGCAGCGGCAGCTTGTGTGACGGTCCCGATTCTGACTTGGTGTCGGAGGGAAGAGGCGCGCGCGTCGGAGGACGGACGGCGCCAATTGGACACTGCAATAACTTTACAACCTTCTAACCTGCAAGTCGCGGAGGTGGTAAGTCGAACGTGAAGCTTTAAGGCATACTGCACGGTACGTTCAGTGGTTTCCGTATCGACAGGCCCTCCACGACGAAACATACACCGACGTAGGGCGGTGGGTCGCATCCGACCTCAGCCACCCATCCTCGCGACTCGGTACACAGGCCAGAGGAAGCTAATGTGTATTATGATATGAGAACACCAAGACCGACTCACTCTGCCTTGGTGCAGCTCTAGACTGGGAGCCTAACAGTTTGAAAAGAGTTGCGATCCCGGGCAATGTTGGATAGTCACTGACTTGACAACGGACGCGCGACCGTAACGAGCGACTTGCCCCTCGACTTGGCGACGCGACTCTTGATGCACGCGCGACTTCCAGTCTCCCTCGTCGTTCGTCCGCGCCGAAAGCGTGAGGCTCGCAAATAGTCCTTGGGTATAGATAAAAAGCGGGGAAAGGATGGATATGCGAAGTGGTGGACGGACCACTTTAAGTACAAAGGCGAGTGACAGCTATTAATCTAAGTGGAGGGGATGTTTCGAGAGAGAAGTAAGGCGCGCCCCGCCCTGGCCAGCAGCCTGCTCCAGTGGTCAACCCTATACTTGCTTCGCGCTGGTCGACATCCTCTTGCTTCTCCTCAATCCGGCCTCCTCAATCCGTTTCACGCGCGCGTTCGCCTCCATCGCCTCAGCCCGAGCGGCAGCAGCATCAGCAGCGGCAGCATCCTCACGGGCAGCTCGAATCTCGTCCTTGACGCGCACCCATT
Source organism: Fomitopsis serialis (assembly GCF_022376445.1). Classification (NCBI taxonomy): domain Eukaryota; kingdom Fungi; phylum Basidiomycota; class Agaricomycetes; order Polyporales; family Fomitopsidaceae; genus Fomitopsis; species Fomitopsis serialis. The sequence continues at coordinate 70,750 of NW_025955069.1, forward strand.
CGGCGAGTAGAGCGCGTATTTGCATAACCTCTGATGAACTGAGGGCGACTATGCCGTCAGGAACACTGGGTGGCATCCCGTACTGCTGCACCCCCGACCCTCCGAAGGGCGTAAAGGCGCCGGGCATGTACATTGGATTCATGCCTATCCGCGAGGGATTCTGTTGTACGAAGTAAGTGAAAGTTGGGATTTTGCGCTTGATTGATCGCTCACCGGTGTCGTGTCGTTCGGATGCAGCGACTGATTGCCCAGTTGAACTGCATGATCGCCTTTACTGGTCTTGGAAGTCACAGGTAAGCACGTCTGAGCCACGACTATGAACCACTCGCAGTCAAATCGATTGACGTACTGCAATGTGCCCGGTTGGCTTAGCGCAGATTCCGAAGGTATGGTCAAGTTAGCCTTGCTGATAATATTACGCAGTCACTACGAGACTGACCTGCTGTCCAATTTCTGTCACACCGCCCGATGTACTTGGAGCACTGACCACGCCAGCCGGCATCGGAAAGCCTACACTACCGCTGTCGACACAGACTGCATCATCCTGAAGGCTGATCGTAAGTCTGGACTTTGACTTTGACTGCGATGTAACAGATTTGCTCACCTCTGTTGTGTTAGAGGTCATCGTGGGCATTGAGGGACCGGGGAGTCTAGAGGTGTGGTTACACCGACTGTCGTCTTGCGCTTTTATGCTGATGTCTTGCTGATGGGGCCATCCGGTCCTGGTTGAGGCCTGCAGTCGGAATAAAGGTTCGCCCAGATGCAAGTCTCGCTTACTCACTTGTCTGGCCCCATGGACGCGTTTGTCTCGTAGCCTCGTCACGGTGGACCAATGAACATGCACTGTAGAGCCGGAACGTGGACGCCGGAGACCGGGTGCTATTGCTGTGTCAGCGAAATGGTTCAGATGGAGTCGTGTATCGTCCGTGTAACATTTCACTGTTACCAGTGCGTGATCATTGATGCAATGGATTCTATTCTGCCTACGACATGTGTGTCGTACAATTGTGACGATCGACTGGGCCGTCTGAGACAGCTTGTTCTCACAGGAACATTGAAGTAGCAGATACATGTTACGAGTGTACGGTGGTATAACTCTAACAGGATACAAAATGGTGTATGCGCTGTTCCGCATCAGACTACTTGTATCATATGGCATTAGCATGCCAGCGACCTCAAATCGCGTGTCCGGTCAGGGGAAATTACCCGCAGCCTATTCTATTCGTTCGGTAACCTACTGTCCTTTTCGGCATACCTATGTAGTTCTTCTGAAATCTGAATCGAACTGATTTACGGTATTGAGCGACGCGTCGAGTCACGTGATCGCGATGTCGCTGTGGCGTACACGCTGCACGGTCACAGACAATTGCCGTTTCCAGAGCTCTTCACCTTGCACCACCATCACACCACCCTGTGCCATACCGTAGCTGAGCCAACTTCCAACATTTTGGATCTCTCTGCTTGGTATTCTTCTCGAGGATGTAAGGAATCAGTAGGGCAATTCAAGAAGTTGACCTAGACAAATCTCGACCGCCGTCTTCCTCGCCGGCACAACGTGCACAGACCACCTGCCCGGTGGTGAAGAGTTCACGGCCGCATCATGAAGCATCCAGGCGGCGTGGCGTGGCTGTCCTATCAAATTTGCGACAAGCTTCCGCCGCATGCAGAACGGCGGGCAATGACTAGGCGCAGCTTCATATCTGCTCTCGCTTCACCTTCATCTCGAGCTCAGCCCATGCCCGCTATCGCTTTCCAAGTCTTGTCTTTCATTCACTCCTAACGCCTTATCTGTATCTTCTTCCCAGCTCTAGCATCTTTCCTCCTCGAACGCAGTGTAATCGCATGGCACGCAGAGACGGCACCGCGAACCAACAGCAGACAATCAACAGCCTGCAGTCCCCCACGCCACGCCCACGCCCGCGTGCGTACGCCTCCTCGCCGCCTTCGTCTCGCAGACAGAGCCTGCACACCTTGGGTCCTACGGCGAGGCTGCACGTCCAGTGGCTTTTCCGCTCGAATATCCCCCACCGCCGCGGCATGCCCCTGCCCGTCGACGTCAAAAAGCGCAACTTCTTTGGCATCGGCGACATCCTTGGTGTCCTCGCGAACGTGAGCGCAGGCAACCTCTAGCTAACTTTACGTCTTAGGCGATACTGACGATAACCGCAGCCGTCCGAAACGCTGCGCTCCCTCACAGAATCCAAGAGAATGCTCGAAGAGACCCGGAGAGAACTGGCTGAGGCGCGAGAGCGCGCACAGCTCAGTCCGACACACACCTTCTCGGGCCTCCCAGGATTCTTCGACCGCCCGGCGGAGCTGAAGGCCATCGAGCGTGCTCTCGAGGGCGAGCCAAGCTTCACGGTACTCTTCGGTGCGAGCAGCGTTGGCAAGGTAAATCTTCATCGCGGTCTGGGGCAGGGATCGAGTGTCTCCGATCGTGGAATGCAGAGCGCACCATATGCTGACGGTGACGCGGCGACGCGATTTGCATTTGCAGACGGCCCTCCTGCGCCAGGTGCTGACACGCCCGACGTACCATGTGCTGCACTTTGACCTCCGGATCGCGGGGTTCGCTGACCTGCCAAGTCTCTATATGAGCCTCAGGTGAGCTATTGACTAGCTGTATGCGCGCGTCGCACGTTGAGCTGGACACCGTGCAGTCAACAAATGGAGGCATATTTCAACGCGCTCTCTCAAGACCCAGAGATGCCTGGCTATGGCGAATTCGAAAAGGAGGCGTGGGCATTCAAGGTATGCACTGATGATGTCTACAGCCGTGTACGTGATATCTAACAGCTGGCGCAGCACGACAGGCTCAATGTTGAGCGTCGGACATCCGGCCAATCCGGCGAGGGGACACCACACTTGACGATGGCGGAGATCAAGACGAGCGACATCGCCCGCCTGATGGAACTCTTCCAGGTGCGTTCACGCCCTTCGTCGGGGCCGTAACGTGTAACAATCACTGAACAATACCCAGAGTTCCCTGCTCCGCTACTGGAACTTCCAGCCCGACATGGAGGCTGTCTGCGCGGCGGAGCGCAAGACAGAGTCGGACACCTCGTCGGTCCGCACGGCGAAGGAACCAACCAAGGGCACCAGACCATCGTGGCGCAAGCGTCTGTTCGGCAGCCGGCGTGCGCAGGCGGAGGGGGCGGCGCGCAGACAGTCGCAGCAGGGGAGCATGAACGGCGATGCGCGGCACGAGGCGAAGGAGAAGGGCAAGGAGCGCGCGCCGCCGGTGAAGAAGGTTCCGGTGTTCTTCATTGACGAGGCGCACAAGCTGTGAGTCATTTCCGTGTACGTTGCGTCCCGGGATGGAGAGCTGACCCCCGGGTGGGGTGGGTGATGAACCAGGCCGGCTCTCATTCATTCGGTGGATGCGATGAAGTCGCTTCTCGATGCGATGCTGGTGCTCACGAAACAGGATCGGCTCTGCCATGTCATACACGCGACGAGCGATCCGTTCTACCAGACGTGGCTCCGCCAGCTGAATGTCATGCAGCATTGTAAGGTATGTTGTATGTCATTGTGATTTGATGTAAAGCGTCTCAGCGTCCATTTCAGATCATCACTGTAGGCGACTACGCGAAGGCGGACACGAGGCGTTTCTTCCGCGAGCGAATCCTGCCGAGCGTCCCGGAGGAGCTCCGTCCAAAGCTCGACTTCGAGCAGCTTTATGAAGCGTTCGGAGGCAAACTGGCGCACTGGCAAGATTTCATCCCAGATTACGGTCAGTCGATCTCCTTACGTGGGCCTCGCATACACTGATTCTCACTTCGTAAAGTCAACACCCGTGGAAAGCTGGACAGTACGTTGGGCTCACCCCCTCCTCGCCTAGATACACGCCAACTCACCGCGCTCACAGTCAAGCAAAGTTCGCACTTCCTCCAAGCGCACGCCCTCCTCAACCTGCACATCATTCATTCTGCCCAGGCACCTCCGTCTGCGACAGGCGCCGCGCCAGCGACGGACGCTACGCCGCCTTCTGAGCACGCACACGAAGGGTCGCAAACCGCGCAGCAGCGCGTCCCGCCCTCTCCCGGTTCCAACTCCGGCTTCCGTATCTATTCACCGCTGAACCGCAACCCTCATGCAGCACCAGCAAGCTTCGGTCCTATGGGTGTAGATGGGGGAGACGCACCAGAGTTCCACGCAGACTTCACGGCTATTCAGCTGCTCAAGGTCATGAACCGCCTGGCCCAGCCCGGTGCACGTTCACTACCGTACTTCCTCCTCTGCCGCGAGCTAGGAGCGCGTGCGGTGGATGGCATGGTACGCGGTCGGATCTTGGACTTGCGGTGGACGGAGCCCATCACCAAAGAGGGCGTGGACTCGCGGACGCTGAGTGTGAGGCTGCGCGACAGCACTCGGATGCGGGACAGCGTGCGCGTGCCGGGGCGCGAGAGCCGCGTGCAGTTTGCCGCGGGGAGCAGCATGACGGCGGTGAACGACTACAACGAGATGGGCACGGAGGAGGGCGAGATGGTGCCGATGTCGGAGGAGGAGATACTGCGTGCGCACGAGCAGATGATGGGCCAGCCGCCGCCTGAGGAATACGAGGAGGACGTAGTTGGACCTAAGCTCGTGCCGATTACGCCCATCATGCGTTATGCCATGCGCGAGGTGGTTCAGGAGTACTATGATGATGATGACCAGACGACTTCGGAGTACGCGTCGCTGTCTGAAATCCAAGAGTACTGAGCTCGACGACGGCTGCCCGTGTGTATCGTAATTTTATTCTGCTGGTCCCGGTGGGTGCTGGCCCGTCCGCCCTGTACTCGATCGGCATTTCCAGCCTCTTTCGGCTATTTGTTGTACCTTCCACGTCTTGATCCGTGACGGTGGGCTCCCATGCAGCGTTGTAACATGATACTTACCCATGTACCGTACGAACACGCATACGTGATGCCAAGATCACTGTGAACGATGTATCATTTAACCCATATTTATAGATGCATACATTGGTGTCTTGACCGGAACACGTCGATTTCGTATGAATTGCTCGAGAAATACACAAGGATTCGGCGGGGAGGGTTTGTGAGTTGACTCAAGGTGGCGCAGCCCTGCACACCTGAGGAATCTTGCTATTCAGATCATTGACCGCTGCAGTACGACCCGCTGCGGTGCCGAGGTTGTAGCGCGCAAAGGCGTCGATTGCCTGAGTCAACGTTTGACTCAAGGTTATGGGTGGGTTCTGATCCGGCCTTTCCCAGAGTACAAACCACTCGCTTCCTGGGTCGCATGAATTCGCTGGTGAGTACATATTTAACACGATCGTTATGATATTCACGTACGGCCATGTCCGACGGATGTTTGGAACCCACGCTGTTCCAAGACTTTCTGTTTCAGTTCGGTTCCTGCTCGACCAGTCTCGTTTGTTTGAATCCTAGCCACGAATCTTCGTCAGAATGACTGCCTGATAGCGCGATACCCCATAGAAAACTCACTCATAGTCGGGATTGTGAGTGACGTAGCGACCCGTCGGAGTCTCTCCCTCACCATCACCGAACTTCAAAAACCACTTGATGTCGTTGCCATCCTGACATCGACAGTAGACTTTCAGCCTAGCATAATCAGACACGGATGAGTTACTTACATGATCTCTGGTCCCATTGGAGTTGATAACTGAAGGCGTCACCACCATGTAGCACTTCTGCGCTGGTGCTCGCACCGATGGACTACTGACAGCGGAGGGCGCAGGAACACTCATAACGAGTCGATGCTAGAGCCAGATATTCAGAGTTGGGAGGGATATGAGCAGTGCAGCGTGGGCTCCCATCTAATATAAGCCTATTCAATAGCTGGACATCGGGAATGGAACCAATATCTAGTAATTGAATAGACTACGCCTCCGTGTCGCGGTACCCGATGTCACCGGTAAGTGTCCGTTCATTGTGTCGTAAGTGTCCTCTTGGACTTCCGGCGATATACAGGCCCGGCGCTCATGCTACCAGCGACACGCATATCTTCCGTGAAGGCGGAAGCTATCCTGAACTCCGGAGACGTGTTGTCCGGTGGGGACAAATCTGCCAGTGGGACAGCATTAGATGCAGCAACTAATCTTGAATCTGAGCATTCCGAATGAACACTGGGCCAGACGGACTCACCAAGGTCATCGGTCAAACTTGGGCGCCGAGGAAATCACAAGGACTGGTATGACAATTCCTCGGGCTCGGACGAACGAGCTCAAAGTGGTGTGCCCACTCCAGCACTGTACCAAGTTGTTCTATTCAAGCAGTCACTTGTTCCGTACGGCTGCGCGTTTTACGTTCAGGTCTTGAGAATCTGTATCAAGTCGCAACTGTTGCATATTTCGAGAGCCTACCGAGCACTACATCTGTCGAAAGTAGTATGGCTTCCCTATATGCCTTCAAATGTGAAAGCGGTGATCAATCGATGAACAGCACAGACGACCTAGAGATGCTGTCATCTAACGCGGGTGCATAGCGACTGGCCGAGAGTCGTTGCCCGACCCTTGGCATATCCTAGACAATATACAGTTAATTGCGACAGTGGATGTGTTCAGAGCGCCCGAAGCAGACTGACAACAAGCCCTAGTCTATGCCGGCAAACCGTACGTCTGCATTGGCTTCCAGCCATGCAGACCACGCCTTCAAGAACCGTCCACCGTGCTGGATGGTGGACGAGTCGCCCACCACACACTATACAATGCACTGTCAACGTGGGTCTGATGCCTCTGACAGTTGACGTACCAAGTGGCGCCTCGCCCGAGTCATCGCAACTGGGAATGGCGGTCAAGTCAAGGAAACCTGTAACTTGTATTCCGCTCACCGTTGAGTCTTCGTTTATCCTTCAAGAAGCCTACTTCCCGCTGATATCGCATCAGTGTCACATGCACACAGTACGACACTGACACAGCCTACCTTCTCATTGCTTCGTACAAGGCTGATTATCACCGTCTCCTTCTCCCGGCCCTGCATCCCGTCTACAGTCCCAATTTCGAGGTCAAGTCCATAAACGGGTCGTAACGTGGATGCCAAAAGGGCAACTTGAGCCTGGTACCTATTGTCCGCGTTGAATAAAACGCGCATGGTCGTCTCAAATGGCGCCTACGGGGTGATCACAGCGATTTGTGACGGTAGCACGCCTGCGCCAACCTAGATGTATCTCGATGCGTTGGAATAGCACAACAGAGATGAGGGTGAGTACTTACCAATTCTTCGATATACTTCTTCACCACAGTCACTTCATTCTCGTTGCATTTACTCCCCTCATCTTCGTCACCCTCGACCCTCTCGTAATACTCGCACCCGCTGTGTCGAAAAACACTACGGGGGTGCCGAGCAATTCCCTCTCTTCGTCTTCGTCCGCTGCACTTGCATTCGGGAGATCTTTGAGGAGGTGAGATGCAACGGAGGGGTGGGACGTCAATTTGTTCTGGTACATCATTTTTGAAGGGAACGCCGCGATCTGGGCGTGCATGCTGCGATGGACTCAGCGATGTAACCTGCGATGGGCGGCCTCATAGGGGCGCAAAGACATACCGGTATTGCACGTTCAACAAGCGTTTGATGCCAGGTCCATACATCTTCTCGAGTCGATCGAATAGAGTCGTCTCGAGCGATCGCGGCGGTCGGAGCTCATCTTCTTGAATACTCGCTGGCTCTGCTTATCTTCTGGGGGCTCTGCAGGTGCTTTGGCGTCGTCGATCTCGACATCACTTGCAGAGCTGGAGTCATCATTGCCATTCTCTGAGCCATTCGAATCCTTATGCTCATCCACGGGCGGTGGCTCCGATGGCTTGGGCGCATCTTTCTGCGGACTGCTTCGTTTCAGTTTCCGTTTTCCCTCTTTGGTGGAATTTTTCCTTGCGCTTCTTATCAGTTGAGAGAATAGTAGGGGGCAGCTGCATCGGATCTCCAGCGAGGATCAACTTCTTCGCCTTGAAGGCCGGTATCCAACAGACCTAACACTCTCGTTCAGCAAAGGATATTGGCAAGGAACTAATGCCTGTACCGCCTCCATGGCTTGGGTTGCTTCGTCTATGATGAGAACGTCGAACTGATGGTTTCGCAACTGCCACCCGCCGGCAGAATGGCACGTTGCAAGGACGACCTAGTCACTTGCGAATCAGGATGTCGGCTAGCCCACCAAACGAGACTACCGGACCTGTGATTCCCCGAGGACACTTTCGACAACACCGCCCTCGCGCCGTCGGTATCTACAAATAACGTTAGTCACGGAACGAGTCTGGGCGGTCCGATCGACAACTGCTGGATTGTTCACTCTTTGCGCAATGCCTTGACTTCTTCCCACATCTTCCTACGCTCGGCCCCCCTCGGGGCCTTGCCCTTCGCGCTTTTCCCTTTTCCAGAGAGTATAGCGAGGGTTTCCTCGAGCTCTCTTTTCGCGTCTTTTGCCAGCGCCGCCTGCGGACACGTCATGAACTGCGATTCACTGTCCGCGTCGTATCGCGCCGCACCTGGTCACTCCTGCTAGCCTTCATCTCGAGCGTCGCGTCAAGCACCCCTTCATGTGCCATCACGCGGGCGGGATGTCCTACCCGTGTCACTTTGAGCTTTGCACCATTCGTAGGCGCAGGCAAAGCAAGTAGTCGCTCGAGAATGTTGTCCACGGAGAGGTTGGATGCGCCGCACACGAGCAGGCGGAGCGGCTTGGGGTTTGCCGGGGTCACGCTGGTCAATTGGCGAATGAGTTCGATGAGTGTATGTGTCTTTCCTGTGCCTGTGGCCGATGGCAGCTTCAGCTCAATTGTGCGCAAACACGCATGAAGATGTGACTACCTGGTGGGCCGTGAATGCAGGCTACTTCTCTGGATTCCATCGCGAACCTGATGGCGTCGCGTTGGCTCTGGTTTAGGCTGCCATCGAAGAATGTGATGCTCTCGAGTTCTGAGGCTCTGAGGGCTGTGATATTCCCATAAGCACGCGCACTAGACCACTTAGTTCAGGGATTGGTCCGGTAGCCCCCTACACGAACTGTGAACAGCCGCGCAAAGTCATGACAGTCGAAGGCATACTGCTGCGTCGGGCAGGACCACTTTCTCGAGTTGATCTAATGCCTTGTCCATCCTGAATATGCACTCTGAGACCGGAACTGGTAGATCCATCAGCATCCTCACCTATCGTACGTCACGCTGTTCGCGAGTTTTAGAAGTCGACAACGGTCGGGGATGTCGAGTTCATCGTTGCCAGATTCAGAGGCATTCATCGCGACCACAATGCGCGTGTCTGACACCTAACGGGTTCAGCATCGAGTTCGTCAGGAAGAGAACAAGGGTTTACCTTGTACACAACGCCCTCGGTCGAGCGACGTGACTTATCAGCAGAATCCGCCTTCTTTCCCTTTGTCGTCGTCTTCTTGCGAGCTGAACCTTCAGCGACATTTCCTCTATCCTGGCCAGGTCACCTGGTCTACAGAGTGTCAGTCGTTCCTAGATCCTAGAGGCCACCTGAATATACCTGAGACTGTGCGGAGGCAACAATGGAGTGGAATGATACGCCGTAGGTCTTTCTAGTTCCACTAGACTAATCCATGGTGGACCCCAATATGTAGTCAGCTCCGGGGTATATCCCGAACAGTAGAATCGTACGTCTTTCCTCCAAGTCCTATGTTGATGCTAGCTACTCCAAGGCCCCCAAGTGCTAGACCTTTCTGCTCGAGCAGCTTTGGTCCGCAATTCGAAAGCAGGAGGGCCGACCGCTCAACCTCTGCATCTCGTTCGCTGGAGAGCAGTACTCTCTGTCGGGTTATGAAGTCGCGCAATTGTCGGTCGCTGGACATATGGTATAGAACGTGAAACAAGATGAGTTCTTTTGTAGGATATGATAGAATTACTAGTCACAGTGGCAAGAGCTTACTAGTAGTCGCGTTGAAACTCAAAGGGCGGCTCGCCGCTCAAAGAGTGCCACGATCTGATCGGGAGATTCAGATCTTACCCACCGCTCGGCGCCACGCCGTGCCGCGCTCTGACGGAAAACGAGAAACGGCTTCATTTTGCTCCTACACCACCACTGCAGCCATCGTAGGCCGCTAACGCATTCAGGGAAGGCAGGCGCGGCGATACTCCTTGCTTACCTCAACGCTAATAGCAGGCTAAATCGTCGCTGTTGTGAGCATAATGAAACTCGGACTCTGCGATTCATGCTCATGTCACCATAATTCGGATATTTGGCTGTGGTGATCTGGCTGCAATCTCGTGTCACAAGTTCGTCCGGCTGTCCAGTCTTCTCCTGCCGTCACGCAAGCTGTGTGCACAGGAATGAACGTTCTTGTTTATTCAGGACCCGAGGTTGTAGCATCCTCGCTCTCCCATTGCATCACCTCTCTTCGAATTGCCCTCGGCCCAAACTACGCAGTACAGAGCGTCACCCGGAAGGCGTTGTCTACCCAGGCATGGCTGGGAAACTGCGCCCTGCTCGTTTTGCCCGCATGCAAGAGCACTCCCGTTGACTCTACGCTCAGTTCGACGATCGAACAGTATGTCCAGGACGGCGGCAGATTGTTGACAATCGGAGCGACCGTCAAAGTGCAGACGCACGGAGCGATCTCTCATATTGGATTGCAAGAGCGATTGTCCAAGATGACGCTGGCTGAGCAAAGCAAGGCCTTGCAATTCTCGGACAAGTCCTCCGACACCAAGATTTCCGTAGCATTCGAAGGAGGCTCTCTCAAGAACGCGCTACTCACGACGATATCGCTTGGTGGTTTTCACATTCATTGCCTGCCGTTCCTCGGAAGTTTTCAGGGTGTCGATAGCGCGGAGCCTAGCAAATTGGAACCTATAGCCCATGTCGTGGAAGACGGGGCGTGCACTGGCGTTGCCACAACAAAACTATCTCATGGGAAGGGTAGTGCGATATTCTGCGCCATCCTAATCGACCACCCGCTCACGGACGAACCTCTCTTGTCTCGGCTTACGGGTTCTCCTGCCTTGTTCTCCGATGATCAGCTCCAGAAAGCGGAAGCCCAGCGTCAGCAACTCCTCCGATCTATACTCCAGACGCTAGACCTCGTCTTACCCGAGAAGACATCTGAGTATCGCAGTCCGCTCCCACAGTTCCTGACATCCTCCCCATCGAAGCCATGGATCGTAGATCGCGTTCTGCAGGCATTGTCCATCGAACCGGATTCGTTACCCCCGCACAAGCCGATCACACTGCAAGACAGCAACGATACGTTTCACTATCAACTTGCTAGTGCCGGGTGGGAGGTGCTCAGTCGGGCCCGCGAGGACGCTGGACGGCGATCGGATCTTCATCCTGGAATCCCAAACACGTTCTCATCTGCCGCAACGGCCTACTCCCTTCAGCAGAACAGACACCTCTGTTCGACACCAAGAAATTCTACGACGAGCTGGCGCGCGCGCGTCGCAAGGCTGGTTGCAAGGACAGCCAAGATGCGTGGGGAATGGGCGAAGCCTTGTTCTACGGAGAGGTTGTGACGAGCACGCAAACCATGATTGACAAGTAGGTGCACCCCGGTAGCCTCGCGGGCCTCCCCGCTGATATGTCCCCAACATAGGAACACCCATCTGCTCTCGACTCTCCCCGCTCCCCTAGTCTCGCTCGCTTCGCATCAACTCGCCGGCCGCGGACGAGGCGCGAATGTCTGGCTGTCTCCCTCGGGATGCCTCCAGTTCTCCTTGCTTCTACGCGTCTCCCTCTCAGAGTTCCCCGCGAGCAAGCTCGTCTTTGTGCAATACCTGTTTGGGCTTGCCGTTGTCGAGGCATGCAGGGACGAGGGCGTTCTCGGCGAAGAAGGCAGGCGAGCGAGACTGAAGTGGCCGAATGACGTGTATGTGGTGACGAACACCGGGGAGAAAAGAAAGATCGGGGGCATACTCGTCAACACGAGCTTCTCGGGTGGGAAGGTGGAAATTGTGATCGGTATGAACAAGTACATGCATGGTTCACGTATTTCTGAACGATTCGTAGGCAGTGGGTTGAACGTCTTCAACCCTCCACCAATCCAGTCTCTACTTCAACTCGTCCCGCCGCAATCGAGCGTCTCGCTGACCATGGAACGCACCGCCGCTATCATCCTCACCAAGTTTGAAGATCTTTGGGGAACGTTCCTGTACCACAAGGGGTCATTTGAGCCTTTCCTCGACCTGTACTATGATCGATGGCTGCACTCGTCAGTACTCTTTCACCTTGCCTCTTCATGCACTGTTGAACCAAATGGCATCCACGCAGGGACCAACTCGTGGAGCTGACAACCGTCACACCACCTCAGATGGTCCGCATTGTCGGCATCACAAGCGACCATGGTTTGCTGCGCACGATGCCCGAGAGGGACGGTTGGGCGGAGGAGGCAGCGGGACATACATCGATTTACAACCTGACGGAAATAGCTTCGATCTCATGGCGGGCCTTATCAAAGCGAAGACATAGCGTACTGTAATGGAAAGAACGGTGTGTAGCATACAAACATCGATAGCATCGAGACGAGACGAGATGAACTACAGCATATCCGTGAGGGTGTCCTTACTTGTACAGAGAAGACCGCTTCAATACGGCAACAACAACGCATGGCTATAGAGTATACACAATTCCAGAGTAATAGTACACCTCCAGTAAGTTACAACTGTCCGTGAATCCACCCATAACCTGTTAGACCTCGGTCTCGACATCCGGCTGCTTCGCATGCATTTTCATGCGCTCTTTGACTGCATGTACGCCTTCCTCAACGTTGTCTTTCATCCACTGGGCAGTGCGCGCGGGCTTCGCCTGCATGACGCCACGGTGACCACGATGCAGCTCCTTTTCATGCTGTCGCCAATCCTTGAACCTCTCGATGGGACCCTTGCTCTCGGACTCGCCGTCTTGTTCGCTGGACTCCTCATCCCGTCGCTCAGCTTCCTCTGTGTGTTCCTCGGGGTGCTCGAGCGTCTGCTCCTCGGTCTCCGCTGCGTCGGAAGAGACGACCGTATTCGTGCCTTCCGTCCTGCTTTCATCACCAACGCCCGCCGACGATGTATCGCCTCCCGCCGCATTCACCGGACCACCGCTCATAGTCTTGTCATGTTCGGTGTTCCAGCAACGCGTCCATCGGCCCGACTCGTTCGTTACTCTCCTTCGGCTGATGATTCTCCGCCGTAGACTCGACGCCCATCTTCCCCACGTCGTCCCGCATCCCTCCGGCCTCCTGCCTATCATACTCATCCCAGGCCTGGCGCTTCTTGGCACCCTCGCCTTTGAGTAGCTGGTGATGGAGACCAGAGATGCCCGGCTTGAAGCAAATGTCCAAGAAGACCGAACCGATGCGTTCGATCTTCTCCCTGTCCGAATCCCAGTACGACAGATCGCCGTCAGGCGGGACGTAATTGAGCTTCAGTCGGGAGTAGTCTCCGTGCTTCGCCGCCATAACGCGATCTCGACCGGCCCGTCTTCGTAATCCACGAGGTCACGGAGCCATAGTACGCCGAGGGCTTGCGCGCCGACGTCTTGAAACCGCTGGCGTCGCGGAAGAACCAGTAGAGCTGCCCCGTATCGCTGTCGACAACAAGTTGGAGGTGTCTTGTGGCTCCACACGTCTCATCGTCACGTTTCTCCGCTTGTTTTCGGACACCTTCTGTTCGGCGGGTATGGTAGTGACCTTCATACGCACCTCGCAGTCCGAGAAATTTCCCTGACTGCACGGCAATGTCGCGGATCTCGAGTGTCCCGTTTCGAAGCCAGAAGATTGGGTGGGAGCTTTGCTTCACAGGTCGGAAGAGCACTGAGATGCGGATGCGGCCATAACCGATACCCTGCTCGATAGACCAGTAGCGGGTAACTTCAGACGCATTCACCAGAAGCTCAGAAAGCTGCGGCGAAGTGGACACATAAGGCATGGCGCAGAGCCCTCAGGTAAGTCCACGTACCTTCAGAAAGACTACGCCGAGTACTGGATCATTCTCTCGCATCCGAGAGTCTTTGACGTTGACAGTGACGTGTGCCTTGCGCCAATCTCTGATGAACCTCTCTGTCCCGGCATTGAACATAGGCGAGCTGGTGATTGGCTTCACGCGGGTCTCGTACACCAGTTCGTCATTCAACGCTCTAGGAGCTCATCAGCGACTTCCAGAGCAGTATATGTCGCCTGACCCACATAGTGCAGTAACTGGATGGCAGATCTTCACCCTCTTCCCGCGCTTCGTCTGAATCGTCTTGACCCTTGGCCCCCATTCCCTCGCTCGACTTCTCGCCTCTCCGAACTGCCAAATATCTGGAGAACAAACATCGGTCAGATCCGCAAAGCCAATATCCAACTCTGTTCAACACATACCGGATCTCATGCACCTGTACACTCAGAATTCCGCTGACCCACTCCTGATCAGGCGGCGTAGTCAAAACGTCCGCCTCCAAATCATCGAGCGCGACCGCCCGGGCCTCCTTGAACTCTGGCTTCTGCCGGAGGTCGTCCGGGATGCCAGGGTCCACACCATCCGTGGATAGCGCAGCGTTGGGTAAGAGCTTGCCGTAGTACCCCACGGTGTACTCGACGTTTCCGGGGCGGTGGTGGGAATCAGGAGAGGAGAGAGTGGAGACGCGCCGGACGGGTTTCCCTCGTTGCCTGACCAGCTCGACAACATCGACTTCGTGGTAGCCGAGCATGTCGTCCTGCAAGTCACAACAGCATCCGCCATCAGCCTGAGAATCGTGAATACGGAGACGAACAAGGCCATACCAGGCTCATGCGATCGCTATCCCACAGCTGGAAGCTCAGCTTCTCCCTCAGCTTCACGGTGTTGACGTCCACAAGGATAATGGCCGTCTCCTCGAATACCGGGTTCAGGTCATTCATGATAATCCGCGTTGAGTACAGTGGTTTGCCAAGCCGCGAGAACGTAAGTGTGATGTATGGATCTACTGGACCGAGCAGGTTAGTGTGGCAGATCGCAAGGATGGAAGAGCCATTTCGAAACCCTCACCCGATGACCCGTTCGTATCCGCCTTTGCCAGGCCAGTCGCACGGTGAATGTGGACTATCAACACACCAAGTGCCTCCGTGTCTGCGAAGTCAATACGTCGGCACAGTCAATACGACACCGATCGGGGCGGAGTATGCGTACCTTTCTTGATGTCGTCTCCACTGATCAGCTTTTGGAGGTCGAGGGTCAGGCTCTTCGGCGCGACATATTCAGCCGCAGCGGTGTTGATCGCGCTCGAGATGAACCCGGAGATAAAGGGGATGTTCATCATGTTTGGAAGCCGCTCGTTCAGTGGCACGACCTTGATAGTGATATGGGGCAAACCGAGCAGGGTTATCATCGTTGTTTTGACACTGCAGAAGTCAAAAGCTCGTGAGGAGTAAGCAATCTCCGAAGTGGGTGAGGCGTACAATGGCGGGTTGGAGATCAGTTGGACACGCGCGCGCGCCGTCCCTATCGCTCCGGTCACTTCGACCCAGACAGCTGCAAGGCAAACGTTGAGTAAGACCGACCGCAGAACCTGAAAGTCGCACTGACGAAACTTGACACCAAAGACTCCCGTTAAGCCGACGAAGAACTCCACCAGCAAGCTATCATTCCATCGTCAGTGGACTGCTGACATACATCACGTACAGAGACGTACTGTATATTCTTCGCCTTGCTCTGCGCGGACTCCCCGCTTGGTTCCGCGCGGTATGCGAACCCTACCTCAAGGTTGACGTGGTCGCCGCCCAGAGCGTCCCGCTCCTCTGGCGACATGTCTGCGGAGTCCACCTCGAGCGACTCGGAGATCCCGTCACCGTCTTTGCTGCCGTCCGCGTCGGGCAAGGAGCGGATCGACGTCATGCGCGCCGCGTTCGAGCCGAGGCCCAAGTCGGCAATTCGAACAGAGTGCTATGGTGGCATATGAACATGGGGCATGGATCAGACGGCAAATGGACGTACAACAAATGACGGTGCACTAGACTGCATGATGTCTTCGACCATGTCCACGAGCGAGCTGAACCTGGATGTCACAATAGGCTCTACGTCAGCAACCATACTCGCCCCAGAGCACACACTTCACACCAATAGAGCCTATTGCAGGAGATGGGAGGAGGAACTGTGAAATGGAGGGCAGGATGACGTACATGTCAGGGTTAATGATAGGCCACACGCCCCTCAGCACCGAGTTGACCCATTCTACACTTTCTTTCGTCCGTTCCTCTGTTGCGACATTGCCATTGCGGTCTAGGTCGTCACCCGCGCGTAGACCGCGCACGCGCTCCGAATGCCATATACGGTTCTGGAAGTCGTTCTGAGACGCGTTCTTGACGCGGAAATGCATGCTGTACGCAAGGAAGATGGGAGGCAACAGTATGACGGGCCATAACCAGAGATATGAGCCAAACAGGAGAGCGACGAGCAGGGCGCATGTGTAACCTGCTGAAATGTATAGAATGGCGGTGGATGTCGAGGACAGCATGACCTTGCGATGCATGTCAATGTCTACGCATGCCGACTAAGTTGCTGTACTCTTGAGCATGGATGAACACATACCTGGAGGCGGAAACACATGGCTCAACACATTCTCTCCGCCTTCCTCCTCCCACTCAGCCTCCATTTTCGGGTCCGCGTTCCGAATGGTCAGCTCCTCTCCAGTCGTCGGGTCTGTCGTTCGCATGGCGTGTCCCTTGACGAGCCTCTTCCCGGGGCTGTCTTGCACCTGTTTCGCTTTGGCCTCGGTGGCCTTCTCGGGATTCAAGAGCGAGGTGAGCTTCGTGGTGATCTTTGGCACAGGGTTCTTGCCCGAGTAGGGCTCCGCAAGCTTGTGCGACATCGTCGGCCCTCGCTGCTGTCGTCAATTCTATCGGGGAAGTGTGAGGTCAGAATGTGAACAGGTCAAGAACGTCGTAAAGAGTCGTTGGAAAGCCGAGCGTGGTGTACTGGAGTCGTCGGCGCTGGAAGGGAAGACACTTATAGGAGTTCATGTGTATGGAGCGTGCACGAACGCGCATATCGGCAAGTCTGAGCTATGTCATAGGTGGAGTGGTCGCGACCGTGAAGAGAATGGAGCAACGAGGGATGCTCCCCCATGTTATGGAGGGCCGTCTTCTAGAGCGCGCGTAGGACGTGGGGCATGAAATCTGAAGCAAGCGAAGAATACATAGAGTCAATGCACGACGGCTCACAGGAGCAATCCAACGGCAAGATTCACCGCGGCGGTGAATCTTCGCGCGACGCGCGTTGAGCGCTGAGCGCGAGCGCGCAAGGTGACTAGTGGCGATCAGGATCTGGCAGTCTCCCGCATGGCTCTATAAGGCAATGAAAGTAAGTTAGATGAGGTCCGTCGGACTCCGTTTGAATGGCTTTCACCACGTACACGACTTGTACACGACCTCACAGCTTTGCCAGCTGCGTGTGAGGATATTTTTTGGCTTATATTCCACTGTGATTGGACTACCACGAGAGCACGGCTCACCTGGCCGGCGAGTTCAGTGATGCTGTAGCTGTCTCAGTGGCAATCTAGCTCAGAGGGACGGGGCGAAGAGATGGAATCCGCTGTTTAGAGGGTCTTGTCCTCTTATATATACATCCTCGAGCTCTCAGCCACTTCAGAAGTAGCGGGGAATGAAACTTTGACAGAGGAGGAGGCAACGGCGGGTGGAATGTATCCTACCCGAAGAGGAAGAGGATCGCATTTAGGGGATAGGCGCCCAGACGTGCAATGCGACGAGATGAGTTCCGATCCCCCCTCCTCCTCCTCCTCCTCCTCCTCCTCCTCCTCCTCCTGTAGCCTGCCGTGGACAAGCGTAGCGTTAAATCCCTTACTATGGCCTTAATGTTGGCATGAGGATCCTGGGACAAACATGACCTTCACTCAGTAAGCACGGAAGGGCCCCGACAATAATAAGTATTGCAAAGGGCTTGAATATGATGCAGACCACGGTACACTGTCCCGAAGAACACCCATAGCGGCAGTCAGAGATCTAGTACCTACTGACCAGAGCGATAAGCTTCAGTCAACCAAGCACGCATACGCGGGCACACCTTTCAACCAGTACTACACATCATCGACCGACCTGACCCGTAGGTTAAGCTGAGGAGGCTCCTGCTCGCGCCCTCTAATCTTGGGCTTGATTGTATTGCTCGTTTGGCGGTAGAAGTCGTATATGTCATCCACATCTTCGATCACGAACCGGCGGATGATGGTGGATATGACGATCTGCGGGACGAACGTCAGCCGTACGGTGATGTACGAGGTCACTCGTGGGGCTCACCTTGAACTCTGCCATGGCTAGATGGACCGTCGTTTCAATGAGTTGTTCACAGCGTGGAAAGAGCAACTTACCAAAGTACCTTCCGAGGCAAGTCTTCGGTCTGACGCAAAGACAGCGCGTTAACGATGCAAAGGGTGAAATACAATGAAGACTTACCCATCCCCGAATGTCAGCAAATGTCCAGGTGCACGAATCATCTTCACCATCTCAGGCAAAGGCCCGCTGACCTCCTCTAACCATCGCTCAGGGCGGAACTCCTCCGCATCCGGGCCCCAGATCGCGGGGTCTGAATGTATACCATCCCGTACGGGGACATGGACCAATTGTCCTGGAGTCACAACGACATCCGTCGCTCCCGTAGAACGAAGGGGAAAGTGCAGGGGTATCGTGTCGGGGGCCACGGCAGCACGAGTAACGGTCAACAAGACAGCCTTCGTGCGCATCGCCTCGCGAGCGACGGCGTCGAGATATGGAAGTTCGCTGCCGGTGAGGTCATCGTAGTTAGGCTCCCGTCCTTTTTCTTCGATGAAAGCTTCGAGCTCCGCTCGCAGTTTGTCTTGGATTGCGGGTTGTTTCGCCAGCTCGTACAGGCATTCCTACGTGGCACCAATGGATGAGCTGTACTTCGTCATCTAGCCATTGGGTCAGTGCAGTAGAGGACCCACGGAAAGGATATTCGCTGTTGTCTCATAGCCGGCAAAGATGACTGCGCACATCTGATGACGTCTGCATGAGCATCCATACATCGCGAGCCCGCACGACACGTACATTGGCAATCGCCGTATCCCGATCCATCGATTCACCAGTTATCATCTTGCTGCTACCTGAACGACCAACGTGAGGCATGGTTTCTTCAAGATGCCTGAGCCAACCTACCCATAGCATCCAGCAGCTTCGAGTGCATCGCCCCTCCGCCGATGCTTTTCTGCAGCTCGTTGTCCTTCCATATCCTGTCCGCAATCTTCCCGAGCTCGGTCCGGAGCAGGACCGTCCAGTCCCGCATGGGGCTGGGTGCCTTGTACAGGATGGGAAACGCGTCGACGAGTGACTCCGCGACGAGCGTCAGCGTGCCGGAGGGACGTCGGCTATTTTGCGATGAGGGCGGGGATGTTTGGGTCTTCGGAGAGCGTGTAGGAGAACGTTGTCATGCTTATGGCGTCGATGCTACGAGACCAGGTCATTCAGGGATCCGGAACGCATGAATGACGGCGGATACGAACGCGACTCGCTGCATTTTGGTGGTGATCTCAGATATGATGCCCGAGGGTCCAGCTTTCCGCAGCTCTTCTTCCCATTCTTGTTTGAGCTAAGGCGAGTAAGGTAGTTCAGCTGAAGAACATATCGTCGGTGGCCGCGAGGGGAAAACTCACTCGTTCGGCGAGGTCAAAGAGGACATGTGATACCTCTCGAACATTCGATGGCCTACAAAGTCGTCAGTGGCTACTCACATAACAACGGCGTGTGTACTGACGAGAAGGCCGTGTTAAGCACAGCTCTTTGTCGTTTATGATGTTCACCTGGGAGTTCCTTCAGTCCGTGTAGCCCTCATGGAATGGGGCCTCTACCTTCGGCATTGAACACCCCATCCCCGAACTGCGAAGACGATCAGCCATGTCATTTGTAATACACATGATACGTACGAATTCTTTCAAAGCCACCCTATCGGAGTAATTGCGTTGGAAGTTTGGCGAATTCAATATGTGCGCGGCGCCTTTCGGATCGCCTACGACTAGTTCCAAGTCCTGCAAACGTTCAATCATGCTGTGAACGAAATCGTGTGCATGTCGCTCACTCCAAATGGCCCGCGTAGCTTGTATGTTTGTCCGTAAGTGCGAGTCCATTCTCTGTAGAGCGTGCCCACTGGTTTCGGAACAAGGTCATAATTGTATCCAAGGAACCAGTTCGACGGTATCGGTCCAGGGACGTGTTCCAACGTCGGATGCGAGCGCAGAAGTCGTCGTACCACCCAAACGACTAAAACGGCACCGATGATTGGCCACAATGACATGACCGCCGCGTAGTCAAGTGGTGGCGAGGCCGTAGTGAGTTGTAGCACAAACTCGAGGCTTGACTCGGAGCTTGCAATCGTAACGTTTCTAGCTAAAGCGAAGGAACGGTCGGTCGTCGAGCTGGCGGGATGGTGGTCCAAATATCAGAGCTCACCGTGGCAGCATCGTGTTTGTGGGTGAGTCTCTGATGACAGTGATGTGTGTTTGCGCGGAGTGATGCATCATCGCGTTTCGTCGCTCGGGTTTGCCCTAGCTCCGCAGCGGAACGCTACTAGCACGCCGGAGAAGACCCGCTATATGTGAGTCAATTTAGCTACTCGTGCTGATCCTCACGATGTATTCCTCTGCTTGGATGGCAACCACGTACCAGGCATACAGCCGCACGACTTGAAAGGTATGCGCGAAGTGGCAATGATCAACCGGAGACTCTCGCATGTTGAACTTCATTTCCACTTCCACAGTTCGTCGTGGCGTGGCCCATGTAAGGGGGGTCGCTCCAAGCCATCGAGGGTTAGGACGAGTAAGTACTGGTGACTCGGACTATAGAATGGACTCGTATTAGGACGAGGCGGTACATTGTTTCACCGGCCCGGGGCACTCCCGGCCGGGGGCGCGCCGGGCGACAACGTTAACGCTTGCAGACAATTCGCAACATTGCCCATCGCAGCTGTCTCATTGACAGATACATAGAACTTGGTACGTCGCGCTACCAGGTTCAGATCACAGCTAGACTATAGGGCTGTTTTAGAGAGCGATGCTGACTCGACAAGTGGTAGTACTGCTGGCCGCCATCACTCAGCTCAAGCCTCAGGGTATATGTGTATGTTTTCGCCAACTCGAACCCAGAGCCTATCAGTAGTCCACGCGTACGGACTCCGAGCTTCGCCCCGGAGTGTGCGCATGCTCGATAGGGCAGTGCAGGGAACGCGCTCAATGAGCAGACGCCCGAAAGGTCTGGATACGCACCCTACAAAGCCTACATAAGCCTGTTCAATCATCGTCATCGACCAGGCAGCGCATCCCACACCGCAGATATGGCTGCCGATATCCCACTGTTCAATAACTCGTTCGCGTACCAGAGTACGCTTTCGCCGAACCCGCAGTGGACCTATGGTCAAAAGACCGCGGACACACCGGCAGGTAAGGCATGGATGGAAGGAGAGAAGGCAGGCTGGAAGGTGGTGGACACCGCGAAGGAAGACAAGCTGGAAGTTTTTGCGTACAGCTTTTTCGATACCGCGCTGTATCCTCACACTATCTCGTGTGCAGGAAGCTGTATACGCTCATGATCAGCGGGATCGTCCCTCGTCCGATCGCATTCGTATCATCGCTGTCAGCGAGTGGGGCTGAGAATCTCGCACCGTTCAGGTGATTGCGTTATATTCCCGACAAAGACAGTGGCTAACCCAGGTACTATAGCTGGTTCAATATGGTGCGAATTTACAATTCGAAGCGCAGAGAAGCCTCCTCATTCGAACCATAGGTCACACACAATCCACCCCTCGTCTCGATCTGCTGCGGCAACGGTCGGCAGCACATCAAGGACACAACGAGCAACATCAAGGCCACCAAAAGCTTCACTGTGAACATCATCAGCGAACCGTTTGTCGAGGCTGCGAACGTCACATCCGTAGACGCGCCTGAGGGCGTGAGCGAGTGGCCGATCAGCGGTCTCACCAAGGAAAAGAGTGTACGTGTTCCGGGCGGACACTCCGTTACACCCAAGTATTCACAATATCCTCACACAGCTTCATGTCAAGCCCGCACGCGTCAAGGAGAGCGCGTTCAGCATGGAATGCGAGGTTCGCGTTATCTCCAGATGTCTCATGACAGACTTACGCATGCCGCCTACACAGCTCTTCCAGGTGATCGACATCGTCCACCCTGAATCCGGCGCGAACACGACGACGATGATCCTCGGGCATGTCAAATACATTCATGTGCGCAACGACGTGCTGAACGAGCGCGGAAACGTCGATCCTGCAAAGTTCAAGCCCGTCGGGCGTATGGGCGACATCTCGTACTCGCGCGTCGGTGATGGATTCCGGATCGCGAGGCCGGTATGGGCAAATGAGCAGGAGACGATCGAGAAGGCGATCGAGAAGCGCGATGAATGACTAGAAGGTAGCAAGTTGTAGAGTTCGTGTCTAGTAGTAGCAAACCAAACTGTTGCAAGTGAACGTATGGTGATCGCGTACTTCCGCGTTACCGACAGGCCCGCAAGGGCCGGGTTGGGTGAATGAGACAGAGACGATGATCGGGGAGAAGTTTGAGAGCGATGATTGACTGGAGTATAAGTCGCAAATAACGACACTACAATTAATCGAGTGTCGCCGACGGAACGCAAATCCTGGACTTGCTTTCTTGTATGAATTGGCTAACAGCTCACGCAACGTCGCGTATGCAGGTCTAAGTACGGGGCTACTGCAACGGCTATGCATCTACGGTGATGCGACGTCTTAGTACCAAAATGGGCATGTTGCTTGTCAAGCACGCCTTCAACAACATATTGTAAGTCAATGGTATCAACGTTTCAACATTCTAGTATCATACCAAGCACCCGCTGATCGCAGCAATAATGACTTCTTAGTTCGAGAATCATCGAGGCAAATTCACCGCTCTCCGTTTCTGAACCTCCGTGACGACACCAATGACACCCAAAATCAGCGACCCTGCCAAGAGCAACACGCCAGTGAAGACGATGAGGCCGTTGAAGCCCGCCACAGTCGTGGTGGCCAAGAATGCGCCGGCGGTCGGAGTGCCGACGAGGTTGGCGATCCCGACCAAGAAGTACATCGCGCCTAGTTTGACGGATGGGAAGTCAAAATTTGATGATAGAACGGATAATTATTGTCTTACCTAGCCTAGCGCCGTACACCTCCAGCGGGGAGATGGTATAGATGTACGCAGGTAGCAAGGTTACAAAAGCACCTAAAATAATCGTCAATGACCGATGATATTATGCGTCTGGCCAGAGACGCCGTACCTGTGAACAGACCATACATGGCCGCGAATGCCGTGATGGCAGCGGGCGTCCGCGCCGGTAGCCACAGCGCAAGCGTGAAAATGCTGGCGATGATAGTGGAGGGACGAGGATCGTGATACTGTCCAAGTTCGTCAGACACAAGCCACTCCGAGGGAGGGATACACGCACCATCCCCAACGGTCCGCCATCAACCCAGGAATGACACGAGATGGCGTGCCGAAGGCATTGATGATCGGCAAGAGGTATATCGCATAGCTGTTAGGGACGCCGAAGAAATCTGCAAATATCTGGATGTAGAAGTACGGTATGAAGATGGCGTAGAACACTCTGATGATGTGGTCAGTCAATTTCAAGAGGGAAAAGACGTCCAGCACGACTCACATGAACGCCGCTATCGTCGCGAGGACGTATCTCCAATCCTTGAAGCCGTTGAGGTCGACCAGACCTCTGAGCGAGATGCTGCGCGAGAGCGGCAACCGCGTGCGGATGGTAAGGCACGCGATCGTCAAGCACCCGAGACAGAGGAAAGCCACAGCCCGTACTGCCCATGGGAAGCCGATGCTGACGATGAGTCGCTGCAGCATGATGGGGAAGAACACCCCGCCTATTGAGCTGCCGGAGGCTATGACGCCGATCGCGTATGCTCGTCTCTTCCTGAACCAATGCCCTGCCACGGACATGGTAGGATTGAATCTGCGAGGAGAAGAAGATTAAGGGTGGTCGAAGCGATAGAAGACGTGCTTACGGCGTCAGCTTACATGCATGCTAGCCCGAACCCGAAGAGTATTCCTTGCGAGAGGAATATCTGGTAGGGCTTGTCTGGTTGCACCAGTGATAGCATCATGAGGGAGAACACGATGAAAAAGGATCCCAATGGGATCAGAACCTACATGATGCTGTGAGTTCCGATCCGAAGTGGTCATTACGTAGGGGATGCACTGTACACCAGTCCCGTAAGCGTCGTATACCCGCCCCACGATGGGACCGCCACCGTAGAGGAAAAACAACTGGATCGCTCCCACCAACGCGATGGTTGACGAGGACGAATGCGACAACAGCGTCGATTGGTAGTAATCCTGGAATACGCCCTGATCTCCCGGGATTCTGTCAGCAAATTGTAACGACAAGTTGAGTGAACTTACATAGGAATTGGTGATACCGAAGGTGGCGATGAACGCGAAGAATCCTCCCACACCACTGACCATGCCCGAAGACCACCTTCCGGAAACTCTGATGTGCTCGATGTTGTGGTTGCTGGCGACTCTGTTGACTGCTGCTCCTTGGCCTCGACGTCTGCACTGAGCTTCTCCTTGTCTTGCATCCCGTCAATAGTCGGTGACGCCGATCGTGCAATAGATTCTCGCGCCGACGCATTGATTATCGAATGACGTCGCCTGTCACTATGGGTTTGTGGCGGGGCGCTCATGGCGGACGAGAGATCCTTGCAGGTGGATGAGAGATCCTTGCAGACAGCGAGGAGACGCAGGCATCCATGTGAGCATCTCTGTATATATTTCCCTCGTTGCCGGACCAGTCGGATGTATCGGTTTGGTATCGGTGCATGCAAAGTTCCCATGCCTGAGGCATCTGTGGTTATGGCCGCGCCGTGCCGTTTCAGTTGGTGATTCCTGACTGTACCCGGGTCCTCACCGTGATGACTCTGCAGACCAGTTTGCCAGCCTAGCAGTAAGCTTCTGGTCTTCGGAAAAGGGACCGACGCATCGGCCGGACAGCAAAGAGGGGTTCACCAACCTTAAAGGTTCACGGTACATGTCTTCTGACACGGTTGGGCGGTCACAACATGGAGTCCATCCGGCGTTCCGAACGGCCGTGAGTCGGAGTCCTACATACAGGTCACGAGGACACCCTTGTCTTCGATCGACTGGGTCAGTGACACCGACGACTGTCGTCTACATAACTGAGGGATTTGAGACTCGAGGCGACTCGAGTACTGACTAGCGCAGGAGTACCAGCCTCCGCGTTGCTCGATGCCCGGCGCTGGCGCCCTCCTTTCCCCGATCGCACTCCGATAACCGTTATTGATAGCACCATTCAGCCAGCGCTGCAAAGACCGTCTTATAAACCTCCTCTCTGCACAGTAATCGTGAGCGTTGACTCACCGGCGTGCAAAACATCGTACTGCGCCAAGATTGAAGAGACCGGGATCTTGAATGGATACCAGAAGCGAATCCGCAAGGAGCAAAGTCGAGTCTGGCTGAGTCCGGGCGGGTTCCGACTCAGCAAACTGCGCAGCTACTGGGCGAGGGCGCGCGGCAGATGTACTGCTGTGCCTTCTCATCGCAAGCTGCATCACGGTCAGACACAAATCATATACATACTCAAAATCTGCTAGTCGTTTCATGACTGTCGACTCCAGCATGCGATGCAGGGGAACCGGGACAAGAAATTTAGTTGGGCGTTGATAAACGCATAAGCACCGGATGAGTGTGACGGTCGTCGCCCCACAACAAGTCTACGCGCTTATGGCGGACAGCGCATTCGCGTGAAATTTGTACTGATAGCGGACACTGTCTTAGAGGCGCAGGTTTGTCATTGTCTAGACATGCAAAGACATTGTTGTGACGTACTTTCATGACCGAGCCGGCGCTACCCATCTCGGGCGAGCCTACAATGCAGCTTTCCTCGCCCCATGGGCAACTAGCACCTGTGCCATAATGCGAGACACAAACCAGACTTGATTGTACGACGTTTGACCAATACGCACGTCAAGGGTTGGTCGAATGCCATGGCACAACCGCTGGGGTTCCCACCGTCTAGCGACCCCCTAAGAAGCGTGCAATGAATTGAGATCGTATCCTTGAGTATGAAAATAAGACAGCCCATGAAGCCGTCGAGGAAACAGCACGATCATTTCATTTGATCCTGCTTTTTAGCATCTTCGTCAGCTACCTTCACGCCGATAGATACTGTCCATTGTAAGTTAACAACGGATCAAACTTCCGCTCTCTTCTCAGTCCTGGCTCGCTGGTGATTCGCTAGGAACCACTGCACAGTCTCGTCAAGCGCTGCAAACATCAATACTGTCAACAATACTGCGCACGCGAAACGCTAGCGGACAACGTACCCTTCTCAAACGGGGTGAACTCAAAGGCTCCGATGAGGGACATCAGCTTCTTGTTGCTCGCCGGCTTGCGGAACTGGCCCTTGGCCTGGGAGGTATCGAAGACGTATTCGCCTTTGAAGTCCATCGCACGAACGATAGAGTTCGTAAGCGTCTTGATGGAGACTTCTTGCTCTTCGCCGA
This sequence comes from Fomitopsis serialis, assembly GCF_022376445.1. Taxonomy (NCBI): domain Eukaryota; kingdom Fungi; phylum Basidiomycota; class Agaricomycetes; order Polyporales; family Fomitopsidaceae; genus Fomitopsis; species Fomitopsis serialis. The sequence goes on from NW_025955069.1 coordinate 97,172, forward strand.
CGGAGAGGATGACGGGTTCGATGGAGTCGTATTCGCGTAGCTGCCAGATGAACAGCTTCGCGAGATCGTGCGAGTAGATGAACTGTCGAAGCGGTTTGCCGGTCCCGCCGACGACGAAGGACGTGCCATTTTCTGTGCAGCAGCATCGTACAACGCGATTAGGCAGGTGACTGTAGGTAGAAACCTGGCCGGATACGCACGTTGAGCGAGGAAACACTTGTGAATAAGCGCCGGGATGACATGCGCTGACTCGAGTTCACTGCGGGCTACAGATGAGGTTCTAGGCCGCGGTCGAGACAGAAAATGGGACCGACAAGTTATCATGAGGCCCGAAGATACTTGTCGGGATCGCAGACGTGAAGTTGCAATTAAATTGCTCCTTATAAGCCCGGTTTTGCACATCAACCATGCGCTTTGCGTGCGAATACCCGAAGTTGCTCGGGTGCGGCGGACCCAGGTGAATCTTTGTCTCATCCAGAGGATATGTGACTTTGTCGGGGAAGACGCAGGTCGAGAGACAGGAGATAACCTTCTTGACGCCGAGGACGTGAGAAGCCATTAGTGACAGGCATCATCCACGTTCGTCTAATGGAGCGCTGACTAGCTGATCGAAGGACCCCGAATACTAGATCGATTTCAAGTCGAATTGAATACGGGCGAAATGAACCGAAGCGACTGTCGATCGCTAATCAACCGAAGCGACTGCGCAATGAACCGAAGCGACTGTCAATCGCTAATCGCATCAGTTATTTATGAAACCATCACCTGATTCGCCACAAGCTAAGTAAAGTACAAGCGCAATCGACCATGACTCGAGACGAATGAATTACCTTGTGCATGGTTAAAGGCATCTATCAAGTGAGTGAGCAGGTGAGCAAACCGGAAGTGCTACTACCCGGGTACAAGACAGGGCTGGCGTCAGTCGAGCACAGCGTAGGCGGAGTCAAGTCCTCCGAAAGCGGGTGGGGTGGGGTGGTGCTTGTGGTTGGCCGGCTTAGGTGCGGACCATCACCAGAAACGAACACGCACACCCGTGCTGAAGAACGGTGTGAAACGCCGTGCGCATGAAGCGTGATGGATGCCAGGGTGTGAGGTTAGTGGCGGGGGTGCGATGTGGAGGCCAAGTTCATGGATTACGCTTAGCAGAGCACCAGAGTCGGCGGCGGTGATGCCAGGCTACGTGACGACACCAGTGGGCTCGACGATGGTTTACAACGCATCGAGTCGCCCAGAGTGTCGCAGGGATCAGTACTGGAAGTCGGGTGAGAAGTGACAAGATCAGCTCCCCGATGACCGGGAGAGCCGATGGCAGCGTGCGGACGCTCCGGCGGGTCCACAACTCTCCGGAGACGTGTACGCGTCTCCGGGGACGACGTCTAGCGTAAAGAGCTGCGTCCGTGAGTGCAGGGCGCAGAGATGGGTGGCGGAGGGGAGGATATTACTATAACAGTGTTGGAAGGCAGCGTTGTGGTCGAGCTACCAAGCGATATGAGTGGACTTGACGGCGTGTTTCCACAAGGACGCGGGATCGCGAGGGTGATGAGCAAGGATAGCTTAAGTCAGTAAACAGGTGAGTAGGCGAGGCTAGACGTACGAGCAGACAGGCCAACGGCAATGGATAAGCAGAAAAAGGATAACCGTTGCTATCCTCGACAGTTCTGGATTCCCGTGCCTCCCCGGGCCCCGCACGCTCTCCGAGTATTGCACTCTCAGTGGCGCCTCGTTCCCATCCTCCCACAGTGATACAAGGACCGCCTTCAAGGCCGGCGCCCTCCGCAATCCTTTCGAATATGCGGGTTCGTGCCGGGCAGGAATGGATCAGTCGAGTCGGCACGCAAAGCAGTTATTATGAGCAACTATATGTAGCTAAACTCGGGCAACCGCTCACTATGCTAACAAGCTAGTAGTATGCGAATCAAGTGCGTGTGGGCGAGTGCAAGGTGGCGCAGACAGTAGCGAGATCGGTAAATACTTTTTGAGGTCCGCGCCTGTGACTCTAGGTCGCAACGTGGCTGGTTAGGTTGCGTGCGTGGGACCGTCAACTGAGTCTGGCTCTCAGTGGAGGGCGAGCCAAATGCTACACGAAACCCCCCAGACCGCTAGCGGGATACCTGGAGACGACCTTGTCGACTGCCAGGCACAGCGTTGACCACGTGGGAAACGCAACACTCCACCAAAAAAAAACAAATGCTACACGAAGGCTCGACTGTCGAAGGTAAGTCCTTGAGTCTTGGCAGTCACTGGTGTTCACCTCAATCTTCACAGCTAGTGCATACTCGAGGAAACATGACGAAGGATCTTATCCGCTCATCTCATTGCATTCGACTGTCTGTCTAGTATCTACCCAGTTTGCTCGCACTTGGACGGCCAAGTGCAAGCACAGGTGTGGTGGGAACGGCGAGAAAGTCAGTCGTCATACCCGTCATCTGTATACATAAGCATATGCAAATCGCTCGCCCCATTCACAGAACAGCACGAGCCGCATCGCACGAGAGAGGACACGGCTCACTGCTCAGGGAGCAGACAGGAGGACAAGTGGACGGGGTAGGTGCCGCAGGCATGGCGGCGCAAACAGGTGGGGCTAAGAGGGCGACACGAGGACCGGAAATTGGGTCCTCGGCCTGCGTGTGCGCATTGACGATCATTCACAGGGACCGACTGTGTGACGCGTTCGCTCTGCGTACCGGGGAGGGATCTATGGGCCGGAAACATTGAATTAACTGTCTGCGTGAAGTTAGATGGCCGGCCCATCTGGCATAACTTACTTCCAGCCTTGTTGGGGTAGAGCAAACAGCCAGACAGTGGTGTGCTGAGAGGTTGGTCGGACGCGGCACGCGGAGCTGCCGGGTGGGCGGGCTGCGAGTATGCGCGGCGTGATTCGCGCACACACTGCTGATTGTCTGCCACGGATGCACGCAGGATGTATAGCATTGATGCACACTCGGTAGAATAGGACATGCATTTTAGTAATGATATTGAACAACCTGAACTGGCCACAACAGTACATGGAACGAACGGACTGCGGGCGGGTGGACGGGTGAAACGGAGAGGCGAGCGTCGAGCGTGCCAACGACGACGGTGACCGACACGAGACGGTGGAGGTAGCAAGGAAAATCGACGGCGGGCGGGCCGTTCGCCGCTCGCTCGGCCGAAACTAACACTATGCTGCGATAGTCGGTCAGCCCGTGCCGCGCAAAGAGCAAGCGAAGAGCAATCGAATTTCAGGGAAAGATTAAATAAAAAATGAATTGAAAGCGAAGCACGCTGGGCAGAGACGAAGCGAAGAGCAATCGAATTTCAGCGAATTGTCAAATTGAGAGCGAAGCGCGCTGGGCAGAGACGAAACGAAGAGCAATCGAATTTTAGGGAAAGGTCAATAGACAATGAATTGAAAGCGAAGCGCGCTGGGCAGAGACGAAGCGAAGAGCAATCGAATTTTAGCAAAATGTCAATATAAATCAAATTGAGAGCGAAGCGCGCTGGGCACAGACGGAACGAAGAGCAATCGAATTTTAGGGAAAGGTCGATAGAAAATGAATTGAAAGCGAAGCGCGCTGGGCAGAGACGAAGCGAAGAGCAATCGAACTTTAGGGAAAAGTCAATAGAAATCGAATCAAAGCGTAACAAACCGAGTAGGAGTCAATTACTATATCAATACTATATTAATCAAACGAGCGCAATATCTTCACAGCACGACTCAATATATATATAGCTTTTGGCGACTGGCTCAGGATTGGGGCCGGTACCTGTTCGCGGTTGAGCGCTACCCAATGTCAGCGCCCTCCGCAACGTGCAGACTGTGCCCGGTGTCGTGTCCGGCGGCGGGCCAAAGGACATAGCCCTACGTCGTGTCCAGCGAGAACTCGCAGATCAACGCGTCGCGCGCTCAGAAGTGAGCCGCGATGTGTAATATAATAACTTGATGTCGGTTGACACGCTCAACGCGGCCGACGACGCACTCGACATTGATGGTGTCGTGCGGGACGAGCCCGCGTAGATGGTGAGTGGTCCGAGCGCTAGCGCCCAGCGCGTTGCTCTCGGCCACACCCACTCAACTGCGACTGCGACTCGGGCAGCCCCCATGACCGCCGGAGCGCACCGCAAGCCGCTTGCACACAGGCGAGCTCGAACTGGCTCCCGGCTAGCTGAACCACTACTGCCAGTTCACTGTTAAGCTAGGAAGGGGAATGGCACGGGGCGAGCAGGGTAAGCGAGCGGGAGGGCTCGAAATCGAAGGTACGTCCTCACCGGATGTATCCACCCGGTCGCCGCCGCCTCTCTCTGCAGTGCTCGTGCGAGTACGCGTCCCGACGAACATGGAGTTCGTCCGACGTGCATATGGCTGGCTATGAAGGCAGCATTGAACCGCGCCGCTTCCGCTAGGCAGTGTGAGTTGTCGGTACGTATGCGACGCGTCGGGGTGGGGAAGACGGGGAAGTTGCAATAGCTGGGGTCGTCAAGATCGCCCTGGTGGTCGACGTACGCGCGTGTCTGGGCGTGAACGTGGGTGTTGAGCGTCGAGGGGGAGCGTGGCACGGTACGTAGGGTCACCCAGCCCAAGGCGCGGGTTCGCGTGGAGGAGTCGGAGACGAGGAACCACTCACGTAGGCGGGGTCGAGGAGGCACGAAATGTCCACGGCACGCGAATTCTGGGATTACATTGAGTGGCGGTGGAGATAGTGCGGGAGATGGGGGTGCGGCGAGTGCGGGAGGAAGGTCGCGATGTACTGTAGAGATGGTGCGCGCGGTCGTGGTGGTGACGGACACAAGACTCACCTCCGCGACGGTCGTTGCCATACTCCTCCCGCGCAAACACCCGCTCCCAGGCTAGCATCTTCACTGAGCATAGCACCATGATGATTAGCATGGTCAACGTTGAGGCGAAAATACTTACCGTCTTAGCTGAAACTCGTGCTCGTACCATGGCGAACTACTGCGTCCGAGTCAGTTGAGCTGATAACACAATCGGAGAATGGGAACATCACCTCCAGATGCACTTCGTCCAGGCTATGCGGCCTTCGTGCCCGAGACCGCGCCCGGCTTGGGGTGCTTGAAGAGGTGGTTTGCGTCGACCATGATGACGCTGCGCTTGTGCACGTAACTGTTGCCGAGGTGGTTGTAGGATGCAATGGGGAGTGGCCTGAAGACACTCGGCGAAGACGGGCTTGAACTTTGTCGGGCCTGACTGGAGGTCGCCGCCGCCGATGAATGCTTTGCGGCGCTCTGCGAGTTCGATGACGCCCGGGACGAACGTGTTCTGGGGCGCGCCGTTCGCAAAGGGCTCGCCCGTGATTATGAACGCGACGGCAAACAGCGTCGAGGGCGAGACCTCAGAGTTCAACGCATTGAGGGCCACGAGGAGCGCGTCGGCGGAGTCGTTCACACCGGGGACGATGTCGCTGTAGCGCTCCATGTTTGCGGCCCAGAAGAGGACGACGCGGCGCCCGTGCTCTGCCTGTCACTAATGCAGAAAGTCCGATCCACGGGGACGGGCGTTTCCGAAACGCGCAACGCGCAACGCGAAACGTCACGAAGTGTTACCAACTGTGACCCGTTACGCACCTTTTGTGGCCCGAGTACCAAGAATAGCAAGCTGAGTAAGCCGCTTCATTCCATTCACTCGGCTTATATGCTGCTTCAAAGCCTCAGTAAGTATTTTGGCTTTGCTACTAGCAGTAGTTGAGTCTGTATTAGTGGGTGGTTGATTTCTCACAGTGTTTCCGAGCGCACGGGCGCCCTGCAACGGTGCAACCCGATTTGGAAAGCTCTTCCAAATCAGGCAATAAGCGCCTCACTTCGCGCGCCCCTCGCTACATCCGAATGAGTTGATACTTAAATCCAAATCTTCCTCAACTACTTGCTTGCTGCTTGGGAAAATCACTGTAATAAAAGATTTAAAAGGATTACTTTCAATATACTTGTATTTTCTAGGAGCAACCCTTGGCTGACCGAGCGACACAAGTGGCCCGATGCCCCTGTAGGTGCTTTGTCAGTTACCGTATTCAGTAAGTAACACTGTGACGGACGTTTCGCAGAGGCGTTTCGCAGGGGCGTTTCGCAAACACGTTGCGCAACGCCTCTCCCAGTCGATCGGACGTTCTCCACTAATGGCATCTCCACGCAGAGCTGCTCGAGATGGGCCTGCGTGTCCGTGCCGGAAACGATGTTGTCTAATGTCCGTACAGGTCTCCTGGTTCGCGGCAATGAAGTCGGGGTAGTAGAGCCGGTATGCGAGCGCAGACGCGGCGGTGGCAAGCAAGTCGCAGGGTTGTTGAGGTGAGGGTAAGTAGCGAGGGGTACTGACGCCGGCCGGGATCTCGGGCACCTATTGCCGTTTTAAAAAGTCATGTCGCACGGTGCCACACGCGTGATTTTGCGCGCGGCGACCTCCTCACGCAGAACGACAATTGCTCCTCAACCGCTGCGAGTTTCGCCTCGATTCTTATCTCATTGGATTCTACTCGTCGAGCCCGAGGGCACTGTACCCAGCAATCCACGCCAATCGAAAATCTCGAAATCACCATTTTCAGGTGTGCTGGCAGCTCAGCCCTCTCCGGCATATACATACATCACTTATCGCTGAGTAGCGTCCGCGCACGATACATGATTCGCGCTCTGTGACCGCGGTTCCATCATGTATGAATGCTCCGGTGTCCGTCATGTATTATACAATGCATTAGTACATTACAATATCCTGGCGGTACCCTGCCCGGATTCGGGATCCCGCCACCCTCCCGCTGACGCTGCGTGTGCACGTTGCTACTCGACGTACACGCACACCTAGCTCCCGGAGGCCTTGCCCTTATCGGGAACCCCCCTACACCCAATCCGGCGATGCCCCGCTCTCACCCGCCGGCCCCTGCACGAGGCGGCGCCGCGTGTTATGCGAAGCGTGACACCCTGAGCACTAGCTCACAACCTAACCCTTAAACTCGGGTCTTAGGCTGTTCGATCATTCTTGCGGCGGTAGAGGATGGTTCGAGGACACTGCTAAGCACATCTAGCAGGTCGAGCGGGGTGTCGTTCACACTCTGGAGTATCGCAAAGCAGAACACTTCTATAGATCAAACCAGGTCGAACTGAGGGTTCGACCGCTAATGTACATGGGCTTATATACTAGAGAAGTTTAGGGCAGGGCCCAAGACGAGTCAGGTATAGTAAGCCAATCAGATGCGAGAGGGGGAGGGATGAGTCACTGCGAGTCAGGGATGTGAGTCATACCGAGTCAAGGGAGTCAGAACGAGTCATGAAGTACATGTGATAGTCCGGGTAGCGCCGGACCGGGTACAGAATGAGCCGGATGCCGAAGGTGTGTGCTCGTGTGGGGTTGCGCCCACCTCAGTATAGTACAAGTCGATGGAGAGAAAAGAAAATAAGACGGACATTGTCGTAACATAAGCCCCTTCCTAGAGTCGACGTCCTCGTCGACTACACTACTCGTCCGCATTCTGGATGGTTGTGGTGCCATCGGAATGCCGTTGGAGGGTACCGACGACCTCTCCCGTGATAGCGTTGACGATGACTTGGGTGGTAGAGCAAGTGGGGGAGGGTGACGGCGATGGTTGGAACGTCGACGTCGGCGAGGTCGTCAACTGTCGCAGGGGAATGCGGGACATCCCTTCGACGGGTTTGTAGTTGGGTAGGATGGGTGGCAGTACGACCAGCACATCAGAACTTTGGGAAAATCACTGAAGGTCACTGAAGCCACTGAAATGGCGACTTCAGTGAAGTTCAGTGTATCTCAGTGAAGTTCAGTAGGGAACATATTTCGATCGAAAGTTCGTCGAAATTTCGTCAGTAAGCTTAGGGTGCAAGACGTCGGGAGGCATCAGCAGACGTCAGCGTAGATCCGCAGAGTCGGTGAATATCAGTTCGGGGTATCTCGCATTGTCATTCACATATTTGATTGCAACAGTGTAGCCGGAACAGACAAACCGTGCAACAACAGATATATGACGGCACGAACTCTAGTTGTACTCGTCCCCATCTTCGTCAACATCAGTCGACGACTGGCGTCCAGAATCTCCCAGTGCATCGCCTCCCTCCCCTTCAGATTCACTGGGTGTGTAAAGACGCACGACCCGTTGCTTGGGCTCCCGTGGCTGTCGGTACTTCTCGCTCTTCTGGGTGTCTTTCGCTGCCTTGATGATCGCATCGAACTGATCCGGATGACGCGAGAGCCACGCGATGTTAGTCCTGAAGGCACCAAGAACCAGGTCTCTCGCGGCATCCCCATCCCATGCCGGGGTCCCTTTGTCACTGCCAGACTCCCACTGCTCAAACGAAGCCTGCACCTACAAATGAAGTGAGTTGATGTCGTGCGAGGTAGCTAGATGGCTTACTGCTGCATAACACAAGGCGAGGGCACCATAAGGACGCGGCCGGTGTATGTGTGAGTTTTCGAGGATTTTGAGATGCTTCGCGAACGTCTTCAGTATGTATACAGATTTCATGCGGCCAGCCTGCCAGGATCGCATCCTGTGAGCCTCATGTCGGAGCCGTCAAACTCCGCAGACGAACCTTTTCGTCAGCAACATTATTGAACGCCGCTCCATGAGGCTTGAGAGCATTCTCGACGTGCTTGGCACGGCCAGCTTTTCCACCTTCGACAAGCTTGAGGTCGGCATCGACAAGCCGTTTCGCCTTCAAGAGAAGGCCCTTGCGCCAGTCACGGACCTTCGTAGCACACTTGACCAACATTCATTAGCACGTAACAAGAGGACTACACAGATAGGTGACTTACATGTTCAATGAACTTGTTGCATTGCGTGTCGGTGAGGTCGACGAATCGGAATCTCGGACACACTTTAGACAAAATTGCCGTGATGGTCTCTTGGACGTCATCGAGGCTGATATCCCAGGGATTGTCGAGGGAACCGTAGTGTTCGATCAGTGTCGGATGAATTTTCGTGGACCACACCGCAAAGATCGCGGCGGGGACGACAGCGGCAGCGCCTCTAGACTTCTCTTGAGGTACATCGGCGGGAGCACGGCGCGTCCGTTTTGCTTTGGCAGGTGTAGCTTCCGCCTCGACATCAATGATGTCCACAAACTGAGATGACAAACGGACGCCTCAGAGCATTAGATGTCAGGCGGCACTCGGCGGGGCTATTCACGCACCTGTGCTTGTGATTTCCGAAGCACCACTGCGTCTTCCTTCCTCGAAACGACATCACCGTCCTCGAGACCTTTCTCCTGCACTGCGTTCTCCTCCTTTGGTCCGCCCTTCAAGCTGCCCTTCGTGCGACACTTCTTGGGAGCTGTGGTCGTTAAGTCCGCAGTGGGATCCTGCGTAAGGCCCGCACCGTCGATGATGGCACGCCAGTTCTCATTGAGACCGGATGTCTTCGAGGTCACTGACACTTGGTTCTTCTTGGCAGATGAGCTGGCCTTGCTAGCGCTGACAGTGCAATCCGCCAATCGTTAGCGCTTCAATGGCATGCGAGGTGACAAGTCACAAAAGACGCAGACTCACCTTGCTTTCGTCTTCGAGGAGTGACTATCCCGAGATGGGGCGGCAGACTCCTCAAAGGTGTGTTCACTCTGACGACGACTGGTGGCAGCGCGGACAGAAGCCACTCGCTCGTGCTTCTTGTCTTTGCGTGTTGACGCGGACACCTGACTCGGAGACTGATAACATCAGGATCAGATTGTATGACCATGTGGGAGTACACTCACCGGTGCGTACTCGGGCCCACTGCCAGACTCACTTTGGGCCTCAGTATCGTCATGCACCGTCCTGCTGCCCCCATCCCCGACCCATATACCATCCTCACCTTCGTCCTGTTCGCCCATGTCAACATCCTCCTCGGAGCGCTCGCCAAGTGGTTCCCCAGCCTCGTCAAGCAGGATGTCCTCTCGAACACGCCCGTCCTTCATCGTCGCGATTGCGGCCGCACCTGAGCTCTCTTTTTCTGCTAGCAAGCGGCTGTTCTCCTCGCGTGCGTCCGCTTCGACTTGCTTATCTGCTCGTTTCTTGTCTGCGCCTCTAGAGATCTCGTTCTTGGACCGCTTGTGAAGACCTTGGGTACGTGCGGGGTGTGGATCAATATGACGTGTTGTACGACGGACAGTGACAGCAGCAGAAGGTGTCTCCGCGGTACCACTAGGAGGTCCGTCATGTTGGATGTCGGCGCCTTCAGGTTCAGCATTGACCTCGGAGGTACGTGGTCTCTTGTGCTGCGTCTGACGAGCAGAATCGGGACTGACATCAGGTACTAGGTCGCTGTCGGTATCACTCAGCGCTGGTGCACGCCGCTTCGAACCTGTTGATGTACTGCGGCCTACTACCTCGGGTGAGAACCCACCACGTCCATGTTTGCGACCACGACCGCCGCCACGTTTCGTAGCCGGCATGGAGTACAGAGAGGTATGATACCAGCAGTAGCACGAAAGGTCTAAGATGATAGGAAAGAGAAAGCGACAGGACTTAGCGAAACTGAGCGCGCAGCCCGAAGTTTGCCGCCTTGCCAACGCCCCAGGGAATTGGTTTCAGCAATTCGTAAGAGGTTACTGCATCAATCCGCTTGACCGTAGCCACTCTCACTGCGTGTTCGTTCAGTCTCTGTCTCCATCCTTGACTCAAGCCTCCGCACATTCACCATGACATTCTTCTGCGTTTCTTGTGAAACAACACACACGACCCGACGCGCCTTCCGCACGCATGTTGCCAGAGAACACAAGCACCCCAAACCAAAGGTTCCATCCCTCCGGCGGCGATTTCATTACCTACTCACCGGTTTGTCTTGTATGGCTTCTTGTGGCGCCCCCTTACTCACGCCGTGATACGCTGCACCCAGTCTCTATTCCAGAGTGGTGCGGTATCGGTGACGAGTGTAAGAGAGCTGGCTCCCACACTCGCTGGCGCCGCCCTTAAGGGACGGCGCCTACGCACGCGATCGTAGATACATGATATGTCCGGATATGGTAAATACGTGAATGTAACGTATCCACGTTACACTCTCCCCCCCTTGGACCCGTTCCACGGTCCACACAGATAGTATAGTAGAATAAATGTACAATGAAATTCACGCGACGACACAACGGTGGTGGCGACTGGCAAGACAGGGGCGGTGCCGTACTGTAGGCAACGACTCGCAAGCTCGCGCCAGTGAGCAGCACGGCCGTCCACCGCCATCATACATAACTCGATGGAGTTATGCGAACCGGATGCGCGAAGCTGGCCGAAGGCAGCTACTCGCCTTGCTCATCGCCCGGAGCGTTCATCGCCTGAGCGTCGTCGTCCATGTCGACGTCGGGGGCGACGACGCCCGTGGGGATGTAGACGTTCGCGGGGATGGGGGGCATGTCATTGATGTGAACGACGTGCTCGTCGATCACATCGCCCATGGCGGACGGGTACGTGGAGTACGGAGCCGCCGTGTCAATCGCCCTCCCCTCGTGCTCGTTCCTGCGACGCCGGTAGAACTCCTCGAGGAATCCTACCTCGTCCGGTCGGTAGCCCATCCGTGAGAACCAACGCGCGACATCAAAGATCGTGATGTCGGCGAGCGTCGCGGGGAACGCGATGGCCGCCCGCCCGTCTCCCAGCGGGTAGGCCCCCTCCTGTACCAGCCGGTGGTACAGGCCCGGGATCGAGAACAGGCGACCCGTGGCCACCTCCCAAGGACGACGCGACTGCGTCGTCGTTGGAGCCAGCCGACGAGTGAGGTGTAACGCCTCGACGTCGTCGACGTTCGGTCGACCTCCACGGTCGACCCGCATACCCAAGGGTATGCGGTCGCGGTTGACCCGGTACCACTCGCGCCACTCGAAGGCCGTCGACATGTTCGTCGGTTGGGCCAGCCTACCCTTCGACTTCTTCTTGGGTGGGGCGGTGGCCGTTCGTCCCGCCGGCGACCTCTCTCGTCGTTTGCCCGACGCAGCCCCCGTTGTCGACCACGTCGCCGTGGTCGTCGACGGTGCGGTTGGGCCTGGCCCCGTCGATGGTCCTGCCTCCGGTGCCGCGGCGTAACTCCTCGACGGTCCCGTACCCGCCGTTCCTGGTGGCGGCGCGTTCGCCCTGCGCCGGTGCTCCTCCCGACTCTCCTGCATGGCCCGGGCCAGGTCCATGGACTCCTGCTCCTGCGTCGCGCGTGGGGGCCGCCACTGCTGCATCAACCACCGCATCCCCTCGACCGCTCGCAGTCTACCATCCTGGTGGGCCTGGTGGATGAGATCCCGCACCCGGAATCTCGCCTCCTCGTCGACCAAGGCCCGGCGACGGATGATTTCCGCCTCTGCACGACTACGGGGAATGTAGTTGTGCCACTCGCCCGCCTGCAGGGCGGTCGAGTTGGCCGGCAGTGGGGCCTCCGACGGCCAGTTTGCCGGGGCCGTCGGGGGAGCACCAGTACTCGCCAGGGTACTGGTGTTGATCGGTCGGGCCTTGCCCTTGCCCTTCAGCCGGTGGGTGACCACGGCGTTCTTAAGGCGGCGACTCTCCTCGTCGGCGTCGTCGTCGTCGTCGTCGTCGCTCTCGTGGAAGTCGTCCCAGTCCGCCGTCATGGGGTCGTACGGCTGGGTCGTTGGCATCTGCGAAGATGCCTCCGGCGTTGGCCACCGCGATGGTTGCGGGGCCAGCGCTGGGGTGGGCTGCGTCTGCGAAGACGCCGCCGGGTAGTCTTGCCGAGCCTCCTCGACGGGCTCGTTCGTCGTCGTCTCCTTTGGAGGCGGCGTGGCGGGGCGTGGCGAGTGCTGGCGGTCGTCCAGCCGTCGTCGGTAGTACGCGACATCGTCGTGGAGGTCGGCGATGTCGTCGACGAGTCGCCGGGCGTGTTCGTCCCTCCGCTTCACCCTGGCTTCTTCGTCCGCGAGCCTCCTCCGCATCGCCTGTTCCGACTGCGTGGCGAACTCGACCTGCTCGCGCAGGCTCGCGATAATCTGTTCGTTGACAGATGCCTGGTTACGCAACGCGTCAACCAGGTCCCTCCCCCCTGCAGCCAACCCTCCTGCGTGAGGGAGTGGGCCACTTCCGTCCGCATGTGGACGGCCAGGTTCTCAGCGACACGCTGGTAGGCGGCGTCGCCACCGCTGCGGGGCAGGTGGCGAACGAAGGCCTCGCAGATGCCGCAGAGGCTGGTGGGGTGTGTCGCCAGCGGCGTCACGGGGAAGTAGGGCACCCAGTTGGTGCCACTGGGCGCGAGCAGCATGCTGCCCGCGTTTGCAGTACCAAACTGGTACTGCGCGGTTGCGGTCGGAGCGCCGTGCTCGACCTGCATCATCATAGCCGCCTCATTGCTGAGGACGACCGGTGCGTCAAGGTGCGGGGGAACCCGCAGCTCGGACAGCGTCGGCGACGTCGGCGGCAATGCCGACGTCGGCGGCGGCGTCTGTGCGGGCGCACCACCAGTAGGTGGTGCGGCCGAGGTGTTGTGGGGCGCAGTAGAGTCGTTGGTGTTCATAGTGAGGTGGGGTGCGGTGAGTTGGCGGTGTAGGTAGTAGTGGTAGTTGAGACGTGACGGCGGCAAATGTTGTGGCTTTGTTGGCGCCAGCCGCGGTCACCTGACTCCTCGCAGCGCGTTCCTACCAAATTCGGTAGGAAGCCCCGTCTCCAGCGTCTCCAGCCACTGCTCGTCCCAGACACGACCACCTGAGCGGTGGTCGTGTCGTCCTATCTGCTCAGCGTACATTACCACTTCGCAGTGGTAGTGTACTTACTTGCGAGCCTTCTTGGGAAGGGCTCGCCACGTCTTGGCACCGTGAAGGGTCAGGTACTCATCGAGTGCCGCCAAGTCCTTGCAATGAGCGTACGGCTCCCAGGACGTATCACCGAGCGTCCACCGTACGTGGAATTCGATGCGGTTGCCATCCCATTGGTGACCGATGATCTCGTCGACCAGCCACTCGTGCTGGTCGTCGTCGCCAAAGTCGTAGAACGATCTGGCTTCCCGGTTAGGGAACAGATTATCGTCGTTGGGTTCATGTCTTCTCAGCAAGGAGACATGGAACGTCGGGTGGATGCGTCGGTCCTTGAGTTCCTGCGGCAATTCCAACGTGTAGTTGGATGTGCTAGGGTTACACGCCATCACCGTGTAAGGCCCGATGAACTTAGGCATCAGCTTCCTAGCACGACCCTTGGGTAGTGCTAGGTTCTGGGTGCTCAGGTAGACCCGGGATCCCGTGTGGAACTCCGGTTCCTGCTGTCGATGCTTGTTCGCCTGGAACGTTTGGTGGACACGACTCTCAATCAGGGCGTCGTGTGCCATTTCCAGGTAATGACGCGCTCGTTGGGCGAACTCACGGACTCCCGAGTACTTGGAGTCCGTGGAGAATCCGGCCATCGTACGGGGCATGTACCCGTAATTCAACTCGAACGGTGCGAATCCAGTGGAGGCACTGGACGCTGAGTTTATGGCAAACTCCGTTAGGGGTATGCTGTCTACCCAATCGAGTTGGTCCGGGGAGACCATCGACCGCATGATCTGGGATACAGAGCGTATCGTCCGCTCCGTCATGCCATCCGTCTGCGGATGGAATGATGTCGACATGAGCAGTTTGGCTCCTAGGAGCCTGTGAACTTCACGCCAAAATTTCGACGTGAACTTCGAGTCTCTATCAGAGACGATGGACTCAGGGAGTCCATGCAGGCGCACAATCTCACGAACATATAGTTCAGCGAGTTCTGCGGCTGTGGTCGTCGTCTTGATAGGTATCAGGTGTACCATGGACGTAAGGCGGCATACGACTACCCAGAGGTAGTCGTATCCGTTGACTTGCGGGAATGGCCCGACGAAATCCATAGACATGGATATCCAAGGCCTCATAGGTATCGGTAATGAGTGCAACCACCCTGCTTGTAGGTGGTTGCGTGGCTTAGCCGTCTGACAAGTTCCACACGTCGCGCAGAACATGTCTACGTCCTTGCCCAGTCTCGGCCACCAGTACCAGCGTCGGACGTATTCCGACGTTTTCTGCGGCCCGAAATGCCCCAGCGTGGTGTGTGCGTGGTCGATCACCACCTCGGTGAGCGACCTACGGCGCAACTGCACCCTTGGCACACATAGAACCTCCACCCCTTGGCGGTTCTTTGTGTAGATGAGGCCATCGCGTGCTGCGAAGGTCTTGAATTGCTGAGGGTTTTCCAGCACTTTCCGGAACGTATGATCGTTCCGGTACCCCGACTTCACCGTCTTGATGAAGTCGGCGTCCCGTTCGACCTTTGATCGAAGTGGTGGTCCCGATGTCAAAGCCTCAGCCACCGTCGGGTCGCTGGGGTCGGTGACTTCGTCAACGGCAGTCTTACTCTGGGCAGCCGCCATAGCGGCTGCCTCGGCCTCGCGTTCATGACGTTTCTCGTCCAACGCATGAGCGACCATCTGCCCCATTCTCAGCTCGAGAATGCGGTTAGATGGCAAGTCTTCACGCCCTGGATCGAGTCGTTCGTCCGCATTCACCAGGTGGTGAATGGGGGTGATATCGTCCGGCGTGTCGTTCTCATAGTACCTCGACAGGCAGTCGGCGACCTTGTTGTCGCTGCCTTTGATGTACGATATCGTACAATCAAAGCGGGAGATGTACTCGTACCATCGAACCTGCCGGTTCGATGGGTTGGCGACGCCGTTGAAGAACGTCAGGGCCTTATGGTCCGTGACGATGTTGATCTTCCGGCCGAGCAGCTTGTCCTCCCATTTGAGGAGGGCTTCCATAATTCCGAGTGCCTCCTGCTCGTACGTATGGTACGCGCGTTGCGCACTCGAGAATTTCTTGGACAGAAACCCTGCGGGTCGACACGTCTGCCACTCGGGCCCTTGACCGTAGACGGCTCCGACTCCAAAGACGGAGGCGTCTGTGATGACCCAAATGGGCTCATCGACCTTCGGGTCGATGGGCTTGAGTATGGGTGCGCGACTGGCGAGCGCTTTGATAGCTTCAAAGCACTTGTCATGCAACGCACGCCATACGAACGTACGTTCGTTGCGACACATCTCTGATAATGGAGATGTGTAGCCACTTATCTCGGGCAGGAAGTGCGCGAGGTAATTGACCAGTCCAAGGAAGCGTTGAACTTCCTTGTACGAACGTGGCGTACGCCACGTACGGATCCGTTCCATTTTGTCGCGGTCGGCATGCAGTCCTCGGTCATCTATTAGATGACCCAGGCAATCCATGCGTCTTGAATACAAGTCGCATTTCGTTTGACTGAGGAAGAGCTTCGCCTTCCTCAGTTTCTCGAACACTATCCCTAGATGTTTTTCGTGTTCTTCGATGGTATCGGAGAACACAAATATGTCATCTAGGTATACATGTACGAACCGACCAATGCAATCTCTAAAGATTGCAGTCATCAGCGACTGGAAAGTCGCTGGTGCGTTGGCGTCGCCTTGTTGCATCACCAGGCTGAGGAACGTGCCGTATGGTGTAGAGAATGCCGTCTTCCAGACATCCTCCGCCACGATACGAATCTGTTCGTACGCGTCGGACAGGTCAATCTTTGACCTGAACTTCGCTCGAGCCACATCCATACGGATCTGGTCTTGGTCAGGGAAAGGCGTTACGTCTTTCCGCGTGTTGTCGTTGCGCTTCCGCGCATCGATAACTGTACGCAGCTTGCCCGACTTCTTCGCTATGCAAAGAAGTGGGGCCGCTTGACCATTCGGAATCTGGGAAGTCTGGATGGGTTGCCACCATCCCGCCGCCGTGTACCGTTCGACCTTGTCGAGCAATTGTGGCTTCATGGCCTCCGGGCACCTTGGCAAGTGGTACCGGAGAGACAGGTCAGGGTCGATGAGCGGTATGCGGTGGTTCACGTCTCGAAACGGCGGTAGTTCGAGAGGTGGTGGGCACATGATGTCCTCGCACACCTCCATCCATCGTTCCCTGTTCGCGACGACCTGCGGGTCGTCGTCGAGTGTCTGCCGAACTTCCTCATCCTTGAGGAAGTTCAGTATGGCCCTGTCTACCTCGTCGTTTGTACCCAGTGGGTCCAATCGACCGAGTGAGTCCCGACGCGGCTGTTGCGCTGAATGTACCATAGGTACATTGGTTTCCGCGATGTCCGGCATTGCGGTGATATGTCGATTACCTGTTCGTACAGGTACCTTCCGCCGGCTCATCACCTCTGGTTTCAGACGTGGTGGGTCGGGTATCTCACGAACTCCCGGTCCGTATTCAGTAATGTCGGGTACCACCTCCATGCTAGGACGTGGTACTTTCGCCTTTTTTACTGTTTTGTCTGGTACCACCTCCAAGTTCGGACGTGGTATCGAGTTTTTTGTTGCTATTTCCACCAAGGAATCGACGGCGACGTCGATCCCCTCCCCCCTTGAGACCATAGTCCCCTCTTCAGCGAAGCGAGACTGGGGGGTTGCACCGCGGTGGATCTCGCCGTGCAACCCTATTGTCTCGAGGAGGACGCGAGACGGAGTTGTGCCGTCAGTCGCGCACTCCGTGTATCCCGTCGATGCTCAAGGACCTCCGCCTCCTGGGCCACCGTATAGGCCGGCACCGCCACCCCGTCAACCCAAATCTGGTGGGTGCGGAAGTCTAGGACCACGTTGTGCTTGATGCAGAACGTGGTTCCCAGAACGACATCGTACCTGTCGATGTCAACTACATCCATGTAGTTGACACCGTTCACCGGACCGACCTGGATACGGGGGCGTGCACCATAGTTGATGGTGGTGCGACTACCCTTCGTACCTAGTTGTAGATTGAGGGGCTCCCTCAGGTCTACCCTGTCGGCCTTGGATAGGAACGCTAGTTCTGGAGACATGGCGTCGGTCGTACACCCTGTGTCAAACAGCGTGTACGCCTTCACGCCATTGACATCGATCTCAGCGCAGAGTGTCCGAGTTGCCTCGGGACTGCGTTCTGGCTGATCCGCCGGCTCGGAGGTCCTACGGATCTTCGAGTCGTACAGCCAGGCCGCCTTCATAGTGCGGGCTGGCGGTAGTGTTTGTATCGCGCTCATTCGCGTAATGTCCGTCATGGCGGCATTATACGATGGGTGTGCCAGGTTTTCCTGGCTCACCCGAGTCGACGATCTGCGTTCGACACGCATCGCACGGAATGTCATGAGTCCGAGCTGTGCTACAGCTCCGTCTTCATCGTCATACTCGTCCACAGGAGACTCGTCTCCTGGGTCGTCGTAGGCGTACTGCGATCCACCATACTCAGATTGAGGGTGGTCGATCGTATTCCCGTTGTCGTAGTCTTGCACGTCCACCATCTGGTCGACGTGCTCGGTGGGCTCGGGCTGGACATGGACGAATCCATCGTCCTGGTCCTCCCCACTGTCCCCCGCAATCCGTGCGGCATACATGCGGCCCGTCTTGCTGGGCGGCAGTCTACCACCGTTCTTACACTTCTCCTTCTCTCGAGAAGTGTGTCCGGGCTCGCCGCAACTCCAGCACAACATGGTGCCACCACTCGCACCAGTGGTCGTCTTCCCTGCTGGTGCTGGTGTGGACTTCGGCGGGCCCTTGTCGCTGACCACCACCGCCTTAGGCAGCGGTGGTGTTGGCTTCGACGCCACCACGGCCCCCGCACTCGGTCGGGTCATGAATCGAGCGAATGGGCCAGTCGTCCTAGCACGACCGGCCAAACCTGCTGGAGCAGCAGGTTTCGATGTACCACCACCATCTCTGGTGGTGGTGGTTGACGGGGTCGCCTTAGAGGCCGCCGCCGACAACATCGCGAATTCGTAGTCGCTCGCTGCCTTCACCATCCTGCCGAACGAGGATCGTTCGGGAGAGATGTAGGAGACCTTCCGTAAGGTCTCCTCCATGTCCGAAGGTAGTGCCGCTAAAAAGCGCCGCTTCCATTCATAGTCCCCAGGACGCTCCGTCATGCGGTCGGCGTACTGGGACATCCTATCGAGCAACTCGGTGACCCCACCATTCTTGTGGTAGGTCACCTTGTTCCACGATTCTGCAGCCTTGATTTCACCATCTTGGTGAATGAATCGCCGGTGCAGTGCGGCGATCGCTTCCGCGAATCGCCAATGTCGCCTCGTCCGTCGAGGGGACTGTACGTGACGGAAGTACCAATCCTTGGCACTGTCCGTCAGCGCATTCCCAGTGAGCCGTAGCCGGTCCATGTCTAGACGTGGACCCGTTATTCGGAGCACTGAGAAATACGTTAGCAGTTCGAAGAGCCACTCTTCGAACCGGTACAGGTCATCGGTGCCGGCCCAGGTGGACGGCTTGTCCATCTTGGCCGACCTCAAATAACCAGGTGCTTCGCCATCTGGTTCATCGCTCACCAATTCGTCGATCATGCCGAGGCATCGATCGAGAGAACGACTGGTATTGTGCGATGGGCCATCCATGTCCCTCTCGGAGATGGATGGGCCGTGGTCATGAATACTGCTACCTTGCATGTACGAGTACATGCCTTGGTAGTCGTATTCATGGCTTGTTTGCCCCGAGGACGGGCTCGAGCCACCTACGCCTGGTGGGAACGACACTCGTACGCCCTCCCGGGAGTACGTGGGTCGTTTCACGGACGTCGGGACTTCCTCGCGGAAGTACCGTCCGAAAGATTCGCGAACAGGGGCCTTTTGAGAGGCACTAGCCTGCGAGCGCAAACCCTCCGCGTGAACATGCGTGCCATGCTTCCGTTCCGCAGGCGATGGGGTGGCTGGGCCTGTGCCCTCAGCTTCCTCGTCGCTGCTCGACACCGACGGTCGTCGAAATGGCGGAGGTGGTGCTCTCGTCGGCGGGGACGATGGGTGGTGAGGGCGGTAGTGATAGTGGATACTATCATATTCCGGCCCCGACGTTCGGTACGGCGACCTTACCTTTCGACTACTACCTGAGGTCGTAGTCGTCGTCGCCGACGGTATGCGTGCGCTTGCCGCTCGACGACGTAGGTATGCCTCCTCCGATTCACCCTTCTGTCGAGGGGACTTAAGCGCCTCTGTCGCTGCCTTGAGGACCGGGTCTTCTTGGTCCTCTGGTCGGGGTACCTCCTCTGGAGGTACCTCTTCACCAGCCCATGGAGTCTGTATAGACTCAGCGTCGCTCACGACATCGGTGTCGTCAGCGGCCGCCTCTTGGGCGCGGATGTTCGCTATCTGCTTATCAGCCTCACCTAAGGCTGCGTTCAACTTAGTTTCTAAGTTGCTGGTTTTTTGGTGCAGCTCCTCGCGGAGCTCGCCCAGGGTTCTCCTGAACCCATCGAGAAAGTCCAGTGTCTGTCCTGCCTTGCGGGATCCCTTACGGGATCCTGCGCGGGAGCCAGTCGCACTGGACGTTCGTGACCGTGGTTTGCGCGGTTCCGCCGTCGCACCCACAGAGTGCTCCTTCACAGGCGCACTCTTCCCTTCTTCGGGCCTTAGGTCCTCACGCTCCTTCTTAATAGAAGGGACGAAGAGGCACCATGTGGTTGCGATGATGTCTCGACCTTACTGGTCGAGGCTTCATCACTGGGGTTGCCTTTCGGGGCATTCAGTGACGACGGGCTCGTCGTCATTGTTGATGCTTTCCGTTGAAAGCGGCCGCGGCTATCTCGTTGCGGTAGCGGCCTGCCTGTTCTGTCGTACTCCGTGATGGAGTGAGGTTATTGGTTGATTGATCGCGCTCGACGTGTTCAACGTCGTATTCGACCGCACGCACTTCTGTGTAGAAGTTCGAGCTTTCGAAGGAGCGTAAAAAAGTGTGGCGCCCCCTTACTCACGCCGTGATACGCTGCACCCAGTCTCTATTCCAGAGTGGTGCGGTATCGGTGACGAGTGTAAGAGAGCTGGCTCCCACACTCGCTGGCGCCGCCCTTAAGGGACGGCGCCTACGCACGCGATCGTAGATACATGATATGTCCGGATATGGTAAATACGTGAATGTAACGTATCCACGTTACACTTCTATACACAAAGTTTAGTACTGACGTCTTCTGTAGGTCGACCATGTGACGAGAACGGACATTATCTTCCACCTGGGACACAACCACCACCACCGCGACCAGTCACCAACTTTGCGCCTTTCCCCGACCGCCCATCTTTCGAATTCGCAGAACTTACTATCGAGAAGATGTCAACATCTCGTGAAGACGTCGATCATCTTCTGCGTATTATACGTGCGAAGAATATTCTTGACGGCATTGAAGAGCCTGATTCCGGACTTTTTCCTGGGCTGTCCACCGAGCTGCTATCCACCCTCGATGACATTCCCTTCGGCGATATCCCATGGTCGTCGTTCAAGATTCGCTGGTCTGGTCCTCTTACCGCGACATCGCCTGCATGGAAGAAACAAAGCTACGTTGTACACACGCGCGACCCGCTTGCAACCCTCGAAAACACTCTTGGCAACACTGAATATAAGAATAAGATTGACGTGTGTGCGTACAAGGAGTTCACGCCCGGTGGGAAGCAAAGGTGGTCTAATTTCATGTCGGGGCTGTGGGCTTGGAAAGAGTCGGTACGTCTTACTCTATCCTCTACAATGTGTGCGTTCGAATCATGGCTTACCGCATGCAACAGAGCAAGATCGCGCAGGATCCAATAGCCCGTGGTGCGATGCTTGCCACAGCTGTCGTCGGCGCTGATAAGACGACCGTATCGGTTGCAAGCGGTGATCAGGAGTTCCACCCCGTGTACGTCTCGCTGGGGAACCTACACAATGACGCACGGCGTGGGCATGGAGAGTCAGTGATCCCATTGGCATTTCTAGCCATTCCCAAAGGTGTGTCGAGTCCGAACTCTGCCCACGTCACCGCGAGCTAATGGCAGGTGCTTCCTAGGTTCAAATGAAGATGAGAATGACGCCGAATTCCGTATTTTCAAAAAGCAGATCTACCACCGATCCCTCGCGCATATCTTCGAGCCTCTCAGGCCGTGGATGACGACCCCGCGCGTGACGCTCTGCCCAGACGGTCACTTTCGCCGGGTGATCTACTCGCTCGGACCGTTCATCGCTGACTACCCAGAGCAAGTCTATCTCTCTGGGGTTGTCCAAGGGTGGTGTCCCAAGTGAGTCTACGAGTCAGCGAGTGATCTGTGCGTGTATCCTTTGCTGAACTCTGTACCTCACAGATGTTTTGCTCCCCCCGACGAGCTTGGAGAAGGAGATCTGCGGTTCCGAGAGGTGACACAGCTCATAAAGGACACATACTCACATGATCCCGACATTCTGTGGGATGCATTTGGCATTGCACCGGGGGTTAAGGTACGTCTAATACGTTGAACTGGAAATCTATGCTGATACAATGTAGCCTTTCACGGATTATTTTCCGCGTGCAGATATTCACGAGGCGCTTTCGCCGGATCTCTTACATCAGTTAATCAAAGGTACCTTCAAGGATCATCTTGTCGAGTGGGTCGTCGACTACATCAAGATGAACAACTCAGCTCGTGATGCCAACGCAATCATTGATGATCTTGACCGTCGGTGAGTATTCCCTCTGTCGTAATCTATTGCCATTCACTCAATTGCTCCTCTCTGGCATAATGGTAGGCTTCGATCAGTACCAGCATTCCCCGGTCTGCGGCGCTTCAAGCAAGGCCGGAACTTCAAACAATGGACGGGAGATGACTCAAAAGCTCTCATGAAGGCGAGTCCCGTCTGTCCCTTGCTTGATGCGGCTGTGTTAACCACGACTCGGAACGCACATCTCAGATCTTTATCCCAGCAATAGCCGACGTCGGAGTCCCTGACCGTGTCGTTGAATGTGTCCGGTCCTTCATGGATTTTTGTTACATCGCTCGGCGGTCTGCTCATGACGAGGACTCCTTGCACCTCATGGAGACTCATCTACGTCGCTTCCACGAGCTTCGTGAGGTCTTCCGCGAGGAAGCTATTCGTGCAAACTTCGCTTTGCCACGACAACATGCCCTCATGCACTACGTGCGAGGGATCAAGCTCTTTGGCTCTCCAAATGGTCTCTGCTCATCGATTACAGAATCCAAGCACATTCGCGCAGTCAAGAAGCCATGGCGCGCGACAAACAAGAACAACCCACTGCAGCAGATTCTCAAGATCAACTGCTGGTTGAGCAAACTTGCCGCTGCACGCTCTGTTTGGGGAGCTCATGGATTGCTTCAGTACGACGTCCTCACGGCTGCGCGACACCATGTCCATCCGGAGTACTTTGACTCGGATGACGATGAAGACAACAATATCGGCCCTCACCTGGCTGACGAAGACGAACCCAATGGAGCAGACGATGAGGGAGGTGATGCGGACAATCGCCACTTCAACGACATCGCTGACGTTGCAGGCGAACCCGAGCCGCTCTCTATAGAGTTGGCAAAGAAGCCAGGTACTATGCTTCTTGCGTCTCACAGAGATTATGCTAATCAATCATCGTCAGCGTATTCGCGACCAATCACACGCCTTGACCTTGACCCGAGGCTCAAAACTCTCTTGCCTGGCCTCATCCGCCGCTTCCTTTATGACCAGCTTGACCCTCCAGCAGACTCCGACTCCGACTCTGACATCGAGCCTGAGGACGTGGACATCGAGGACTGCCCTCGCTTCCACGGGCATGTCGCTGTGTATTACAGCGCACGCGCTCTCTTTTATGCTCCGAGCGAGCTGTCTGGGCCAGGCGGAATGCATTCAGAGGTCATCCGCAGCCATCCGCTGTGGTACGGAAAATACGAGCGGCGTGACACTGTGCTCGTCCAGGATGGACCCGATAACGGTCTAATGGGAGGTATGATTGTGGCGCGAGTACTCGCATTCCTGTCATTCTCGCACAACGAGATCAAGTACCCATGCGCACTCGTTCACTGGCTCCTCCCAGTCGGTGACGCTCCCGACTCCACCACGGGTATGTGGATCTTGGAGCCCGAGGTGTTTGATGGCGAGAGGACTGTAGGCTTAATACACACAGACTGCATTGTCCGTGCTTGCCATACTCCCCCGTTTATGGTAGAGGTCGTCTCCCAGCAGATTTTGATTTCTCGTACTCACATCTCGCTTTCAAACGGTTTTACTTGAACAAATGGGCTGACTATCATGTACACGAATGTTATCCTTTGGTTTGAACAGTAGTGGCACGCGTGGAATATACAACAGTTTAGCTCGTCAATGATACTGACACACTGATGGCACTGAGCTCACTGACACTTCTGAGGTAAATTTCTTCGAGTTTGTCAGTGCGTGTCAGTGCACATCAGTGCGTCGGGGAATCGCCGAAGTACTGATGCAGAGGGGTGTTCTCGTCGTTCTCGTTAGTGTCGTTGCCTGTGTCCGAGAGACCCAAATGAGTCGACTCGGGGGACTGAGGGATTGCACCGAACGGTCGCCGAGGATGTGGAGTCGGGGGACGTTCACCCGTGTTCTCGTGGCATTCATTGACCGGAGGGCGCCCTCCGTAGAGCTCAGTCTCGTCGATAAAGGGTATGCCGTCAGCACGTAGCTGGGCCGCAGCCAGGCAAGCGTCCTGTCAATTACGATAGACGCGGATGAGGGCCCCGTCCATGTGCATTGCAAGGGCCGAGACTTTGGCATTACTGGCGTAGGCGCCGTCGATGCGGCTGTTGCTGACGACATACCAGGTGTGCGCATTCTCGAGCTCGATACGCTTTGCTTTGAACAGCGGGGGAAGCATCTCGATGGGACGTCTCGCAATCTGCGAGTAACATCCCGCGTAGAGGTTGTTTACACTGAGAAGCCACATGAGGGGGATCGGCTGGGTGAAGATTCCCCCTTTCATGAGGTTGGTGAGGGAGCGGATGTCGGGAGGAAGAGTAGGTGCCTCGGGTTCGTTCGCAGCGCAGGTCGACTCGGTGTGGCCTGGCTGGCGGTGATTGCAACGGGGGCAGCGATAGCGAGGGCAGTCGATGGTGCGGTGATATGGGGTGTCAGTACCCTGGCAGACAGTGCAGGGCGTGTAGTTGGTGACCATGCGGGCGAAGTCACGAGCATCAATGTTGGAAAAGGTGGGAGCGACAACGAAGTCGCGAGTGTACTGGACATCGGAGAAGGGAACCATGTTGCGAGCGATCATCTTCATCGCCGGGAAGGCCTCAAGGTCCTTGAATCGGCGCATCAATCGCCTCGCCGCCGCATCCCGTTGTTGGGCGTACATGTAGATGGTGTCCTTGATGAGATCCTGCTGGATCCAGACCTCGGCGGCGCTGGCGTAGAGGTCTGCGAGAGTGTCCATCGCAGAGAGTGTGTCGTCGGGGTTGTCAGAGAGAGGACCGTGTTGTTGGAGGGCCTCGCGGAAGGCCTGGGGGCGGAGAGGACCTGCGACACGAGGGGCCAGTTGAGGTGGCCGGTCGGGAGCGGTTTGAGGCAGAGGATGTGGTCGACGAAGGAAGAGGCGGGCGAATCGATGGAGGGACCAAACACGTTAGCCTCGGTGGAGGCCGAGAGGTAGGTCGGCATCGACCTTCGTGTCCTTTGGTCCTGACGCGACATTGGCAACGGGTGCAGAAGTGATAGTGGGGGTCGAGTGGGAGACATTGACGGCGGTTGAGTCCAGAGGTGTAGAGTTCAAGTTGTGAGACGATGAGGGCGCACATTATTTAGTGTGTCTAACCCGTTCGGAACGGTAGACCCGGAGTGAGATTTGCCCATTTGGAATGTTGACCCGGAGGCCGGCCGGAGCAGCCCCAGGGTCCAGCCGGAACGTTTGCAACGGTGCCATTGCAACGCTCCGGCCGGAGGGCATGGCTGGCTGGTCATCCACCGTCTCCAGCGTTGCGGCCGGCCTCCCCTGGAACCTTCCCGAGACGTTGCAACGGTCCGGCCGGAGGGTATGTGGGCCGGTCATCCTCTTTCCAACAGTCCGGCCGGAGCAGGCAGATTTCTGAGCTAAACGGAGTGGCCAGGCAGTTTACATTGCAAATGCTCCGGCCGGTCAGTAGATTACAATAAACATGGTACCATTAGCAACGGCCCGGCCGGAGTTCCTGCCAGAGCAATGTACACATTGCAACGGTCCGGCCGGAGCACATGGAATCAATTCCCAGCAATGCAAATGGTCCGGCCGGTCAGTCAATACACCACTGCAAATGGTCCGGCCGGCCAGTAGAAATGTGAGTGTCAATGGTCCGGCCGGCCGGATTTTTTCACCTTTCGCCGGCCGAAAATACAATGTCTCAGGCCGGGGGTACAGCCAAAACTCGGCCAAAGCAGCCAGCCATTTTGCCGGCTGAGCTTTTGCTTTGCCGACCGGGCATGGATTGTCCCGGGCCGAGATTGTTCAGATTGTCTCGGGCCGAAGATTTTCAGATTATCATGATCTCGGGCCGAAAGATTTTTGGCCGAAGCTTGGTGGTGAAAGTGGCCAGACATTTCACCTGCCAAGGGTTTGCTTCACCAATGGGCAAAGCATTGTCTCGGGCCAAAGAGTTGGGCATTTTCTCGGGCCGAAGATTTGGCCGAAGCTTGGTGAAAACAGCCGGGCTGTCGGATTGCCATATAAGGAAATTTGGTATTGACTGGTAGTACTTCATTGATAGACTATAGTATCAATTCCCTAGTGACCAAAGATGTCTAGTTAGGCCAGGATGTGCAAAACAAGATTTACTCACAGGCTTCTTTGCACAACAAGCTAATCAATTTCTGAAGCCAGTTTTCTTTTCCCACACTGTTTGACTATCTAGGATGTGTTGTTTCAATGCATAGAGTATATCCCCAACAGGAATAGTCTTATTCTTTGAAGCTGAATACAGGACAACAGATAAGGGGCATACAGGTATGGTACCGTGCTGAACAATGTTGACTCCTGCAGACAATCTACATTCAAAACAATGTTTCACCATCTAGAATAGTTCATTTCCTCACAAGGAATCTGTTCTCCAAAGGAATAGTCTTATTCACACAAGCTGAATGTGGTACAGAGTTAAGGGGATCATGCACTCCGGCCGGACCATCTCCTATGAGGATGAGGATTGGCCGGCCGGACTGTTACCAATGTAAATGTTTCTGTGGCAAGTGCAATGTGCATGCTGGTACAACATTTCAGTGTGACACCCAGACAGACAATAATCCAAAGTATGTCTCTCACAATATAATGCATATTCACCTTATCTTCATCCCCGAGTTCAGCTTCAAAGAATAAGACTATTCCTTTGGGAGACTTGCTTGTTGCATTGAAATGTGCTACTCTAGATTGTGGAACATTGTGGGGAAAGCATATTGGCTTCAGGAAGTGAACACAGTATGACATGTATACCCATACACCCTTGCCTTAACTCTGTACTACATTCAGCTTATGTGAATAAGACTGTTCCTTTGGAGGATTCACTCCCTATGGGTAAATGAACCATCAGAGGTTGTGAAACAGTGTTTTGAATGTAGATTGTCTGCAGGAGTCAACATTGTTCAGCACGGTACCATACCTGTATGCCCCTTATCTGTTGTCCTGTATTCAGCTTCAAAGAATAAGACTATTCCTGTTGGGGATATACTCTATGCATTGAAACAACACATCCTAGATAGTCAAACAGTGTGGGAAAAGAAAACTGGCTTCAGAAATTGATTAGCTTGTTGTGCAAAGAAGCCTGTGAGTAAATCTTGTTTTGCACATCCTGGCCTAACTAGACATCTTTGGTCACTAGGGAATTGATACTATAGTCTATCAATGAAGTACTACCAGTCAATACCAAATTTCCTTATATGGCAATCCGACAGCCCGGCTGTTTTCACCGAGCTTCGGCCAAATCTTCGGCCCGAGAAAATGCCCAACTCTTCGGCCCGAGGCAGTACTCAAATCTTCGGCCCGAGAAAATGGTCAACTTTTCGGCCCGAGACAATGCTTGCCCGGTCGGTGAAGCAAAAGCTCGGCCGGCAAAATGTCTGGCTGCTTTGGCCGAGTTTTGGCTGTACCCTTGGCCCGAGACATTGTGTTTTTGGCTGGCAAAAAGTCCGGCCGGACCATTTGTAGTGGTACAGCCTGAGGCCGGCCGGCTCGTTTGCAATGCTATATCTGTTGACTGGCCGGACTGTTTGCAGCGTGGACTGCCTGGCCACTTTGAATTCTGCCTGCTCCGGCCGCAACGTTGGGAACAAGGGATGACCAGCCGGCATACCCTCCGGCCAGAGCACTGCAACGTTGGGTGAAAGAGGCCGGGAGGATCGTTGAGAAGTGGGGGGGGGCGGCCGGGGTGTAGTCCGGCCGGAGCGTTGCAACGTCCGGTGAAAACAGGCCGGCCGCAGCATTGAGGAGGGGGGCGGGCTGCGACGCACTCCGGCCGGAGTGTTGCAATGTTTCATGAAAACAGGCCGGGTGGATCATTGGGGACAGTATACAGGGGTGGCAAGGCCGGCCGCAACGTTGGAGACGAGGCAGAGCCGGCCGGCATGCACTCCGGCCGGACCACTGGCAACGTGCTGGCAATGACAACGTCTGCAACGTTGACCCGGACCCCTCCGGCCGGAGCCGGCCGCACCGTTTCAGACGGCCAGATCTCACTCCGGGTTTACCATTCGGAACGTCAAATCTTACTCAGTAGGCTCAAGGGCGTCGTAGTAGTCCCTGAGTGAGAGATCATCGTAGGCGGGGAAGCGGGCATGGGAAGGTCAACAGTCGCTGTCGTCGTCTTGGGGTCCGAGTCTCACCACTCCAAGACGATGCTGCTCTTTATACTCGTAGAGGAGCCAAAGGCGATGCTGGCGCTTGTAGTCATCCAGGATCTCTTGCCCCGTCTCCATGATGTTTGACTCCGGTTCCCATGTGTTTTTGCTCGAAGGGTATCCTTTCCATTTCACGAGGTACCGGTGTCGGGAAGCCGTGCCCTGGTGTCCCAATATGGCTTCAAATTCCCATCGTTCTTCACCTTCTACTTCGTCCGGAGGTGGTTCTGTATAGGTCGGTGTGTAGGTTGCGAGTCTCCCGGGTCGGAGAGTTGTTAATGTTACAGCGTCTCAGTCTCGACCTCGTGGTACTCGACTTTTATATTGATATACCTGTTAATGTTACAGCATCTACGAGGCACAGGATTAGTGTCCGTCGTCCGTGAATACTGCTACAGAAACGGCTTACCTCAGTCTCGACCTCGTGGTACTCGACTGAGGTGCCTCCAGTCTACGCGCGTCCGTCAAAGTCCGTTCGTACGTCACGTGTCCATGTCTAAACTAGCGCCCGCGTCTAGGTCCTACCTCAACACTCCCCCGGGGCCGAGACGCGCATGTACTGTAAGTGTTTCTGTAGCGTAGGTAAACTAAGGGCTTTCGTAAAAATGTCTGCGGGGTTCTCGGCCCCAGGAATATGAACAATCTTCAACAACTTACCACGGATTGCCTCTCGCAACCAATGGTACCTGATATGCAGGTGCCTCACCCGCGAGAAGTTCGCAGATCGCGTCGCCAAGCTCTCGCCACCAGCACTGTCCATCCGGATGACGATGGGACGTTCCACGGGGACGTAGATGTCGTCCATGAAGTTCGCGATCCATACGCCCGTCTGCCCGGCGTGCACAGCGGCAATGTACTCCGCCTCGGTAGTCGACAACGTCACCACTTCTTGGCGTCGCGAGCTCCATGAGACAGGTCCTCCAGCCATCATCACGACGTGCCCGTGCGTCGATCGTCCCGTGTCTTGGCAGTCGCCCTGCGAAGCTTCTGAGTAGATGGTGGGTTGTAATCCCGCTACGTGTTTCCCGTCGTAGGTAATGCCGTAGTCGAGAGTTCCTCCAATATAACGTAGTACCCGTTTGAGCGCACGCCAGTGATCATATGCAGGGTTCGCCATGAATCGGCTTAGCAGCTGAACGGGATACGCGAGGTCAGGTCGAGTTGCAACGGCAAGATACATGATCGCGCCCAAGGCCTCTCGGTACGGGATCTTGTCCATCTCTGCTCGCTGCTCTGCGGTCGCCGGCTCAGAGTCCTTCAACAGTTTGGTGCCTGGTTCAAGCGGTGTACGGACTGGATTCGAGTCCTTCATCCCGAACCGGTCGAGCACTCGCTCCGCGTACGCGCGTTGCGACATTCGCATCGTCTTGAGCTCCCGGTCCCGCTCGATCAGGACACCGAGCATGTATTTGAACTCGCCTCCCCCGCTGAGCTGGTACCGCACAGCAAGCTCGGATCGCACGTTTGCCAGGCCAGTAATGGAGTCTGCGGCTTCACCGATGTCATCCGTGTACGTCGTAGTGATTGCCAGTCCTTCCTCGTCAAACCTAGCCCGCACGCACTCGTCCGCTCGCGAGCACGAGAACCCGAGCTCTTGGTACGTCTTGTCGAGTTTCTTCCACCAATTGTTGCCTGCCTGCATGCATCCATAGAGCCCTCGGACCATTCTGCAAACATGAGTCGGAAATTCCTTAGAGACGTTGTGGGGCAGGCCCACATGGGAACAGCGGTACAAGCCCGGAACGACACACGCACTCAGGCCCAGGCAATGCGGAGCGAAGCGACATCCATTGGCGGAAGGACGACTCGGCGGAAGGACAACCAATATAAGAACACGCGGGAGGAAGACGGCTACAGTACATGGACAACAGGCTCCTCCCCCATGGCGTCCTCAACCTCTCCTTCCTCCAGATCATCGACATCCCTAACAGGCGCGAACCACAGGCGGCGAGGTACCCCGGAGTAGCCGTCTGGGACGTAGACTCCCTCCGACAGGCGGGCGTGCAAGTCGCGGACGCCGCCCTCGACCGTATTCAGGCCCCGGGCGATACGAACAGCTTCGGAACGAGCGTCGCGGTTAGCGGTGCGGCACTCGTCTAGGAGGCCCTGGAACCGAGTAAGGAGGCTGTCGAGGCTGTCAGACGAAGCGCGGTAGGACGAGAGCTGTAAGGGACGCTCCAAGTAGCGAACCGGAAGGAGGGGACGACCAATCTCTGCGTTGGCCTGCTCGGCGGTGACCCGATTCGGGGCCCAGGCGATCAAAGGGAAGGGTTCGCCGATGTAGCTATGCTGCGACGGAAGAGTGAGGAAGACTTGGTTGAGGTACTCGATCAGCTCCTGCACGTCGGGATAGCGGCGGACAAGCGGAAGGGAAGCATCGCCGTGGGCAACCGCACGGGAACGAGAGTCGAAGAGCATTCGCTGCGGGGGACGGCTTAGAGGGGGATCAGGACGAAGGACGAAGGAAAAGACGCACGATTAACCACCGAGCTCCGTGGGCCCAGGCAAGCCATTCGTGGTCGCTATCGGGGTTCAGGCGAGGCTTGACAACACGTTTGTCGCGGAGAAGATCGATGAGGCGGTAGAACCGGGTGGTGAAGACAATGGTGGACGGGTTCGGGGGAGCATCGGCAGGCATCGCAGACGGTGGGGAAACACTGAGAGCTAGGCGGAGGGGGCGGAAGGAGCTGGAGAAGGGTATAGCGAGGCGTCGGAAGGAGGCGGAGGGAGCGGAAGGAGCTGGAGAAGGGTATGGCGAGGGGTCAGAAGGAGACGCGGCGGGTGCGGAAGGAACGGGAGAGGAGAGGAACGGGTGCCAGCGAGGGTAGGACGTGGGAAAACGATGGCGGGAGGAGACTTAGAAGGGGAGACGGAGGGAGGGAAAGAGTTAGTTACCTACCACTACCTCTCAGGACTCCGTATCTAGGTTGCGACGGGCAATCTCAGGCTTCAGGTCTCGTATCAGGAGGAACTTCAGGCTAAGGAAGGTCATCAAGGTTAGGCTCAGGCTCAGGAAGAAGGACGCGACAGGTTAGGACCGTCGGAAGGAAAATTGTCGAGCGCAGCAGGCTTAGGAAGGCCAGTATACGTCTACGGACAGGGCAGGCGAAGTGTTTTTCGTATCGTCTCGACCTCCCTCTCCTCCGCGAGGTATCACAGACCTCGTTCCCTCCCTCCGCAAACCGTCAACTCGCACCAACGACCCCCGCCCATCGTTTTCACCGATACCTAGAATTCCCTTCCGCGTCATCCACGCACCGGGGACTCGCAATCACCACAACGTACCCGGCCGGCTGCTCCATATATATTGTTTCCTCCGGGGACGCGTTGAGATACACTTTCTCGACGTCGTCCTGGCCCATCTCCATGTCTCGTACGACGGCGGTAGCACATACAACTCGCAGGGACTCGAACCGCACAACAGACGCGTGAGTCTCGAAGTAGTCAATGCCGGGGATTTGCTGGAAGCCCTTCGCCACCAGCCGTGCATTTGGTCTCCATCTCCCATCCGCTTCTTCATCCCCGTCGAACTTGTGTGCATACACCCATTTGTTCCCGATGATGTTCATGTCTGGCATACGAGGTACGAGTTCCCAGGCGTTGATCTTCGCCAGCCCATTGATTTCACTGTCCATCGAGGGTGTCCAGATCTCAGGTTGGCGGCTTGCCTCCTTGTAAGACTCCGGCGTCTTTCCTCCACGGTACCATCGTGTGTCTCCGTCCTGACCTGCGGAAGACGCCTCCGTGAACATTGCAATGTATGCGCCTTCGGGACTTTGGTTTCGGCCCACCCCTCTGTCATTGTCTGCAGCCCAGGCCTCGCCTTTACCGCGTGCCGCCTGCTCTCTCGCATCCGATTCTTGCGACTCGCGCAGCTTCTGGCTAGGTACCGTGGTCCTTGCAGATCGACGTGGGGCGTCTGCTCCCTCAGCATCAGGAAAAACACATTTTACTTGGCCGGCTTGACCAAGGCAAATGGGATATTGGTGTTGCTTGGGTGACTTGACCAGGTCGCCCAGCTAATCTGTATGACTTGAGCCACTTATAAGCCTTTCAAGACGTTTTTTTATTCCATCTTACTTCTTCAAGCATGTCTGGTGTCCTTCGCTGTTCTCACCAAGCCACTACAGGTAGCCCAAGTAAGGCTAAATCCTTCTACATCTTGAGCATCTTGGGATTGAGCTCAGTAAATATTGATATATTTCATAGTCTATCTAAGTTGTACGTTGTACATGGCAGACTCATACTAATCCTACTCAAAAATGAGAATGCGTTGAAATGATCATACCTTGTAAGAACAGAGGCAAGTATGCGATCAGGAACACCAGGAAGATACAGATGATACACCTATTAATCCACTGGAACACCGGGCTGCGGTTGTAGCAGCCCGCCACGCCGATGAACGCGCCGGACGATGTGTATTTGCAAAGCGTCAGTTGACCCTTGAGCGTTCCGAGGTAGACCACTATGAAGAGTCAGCTATGTGTTGCAGTGAACAACGGGGCCTGCTTACTCGTCGTGATGAAGATCTGCACGGACAACATAACCAGCATGTTATGGATATGGAAACCGGGATGACCGTAGTAGAACATCAGGAAACGGTCGATGGGCAGCTGCGTTCCGAGGTAGTAGTACTCTGGGCTGAGCATCTGCTCGCCCATACCCATGCCGCTCTTTGTCTGGAAGTTGAGGATGGTGCCGAAACCGAGATCACGTCCTTTGCCACACTGGTAGTACTCGGCGTGCTTGATGCGACCACCACGACCGAACACGTTCATGCCGGCGTAGATATCCTCGTTCAGGTGCAGACCCTTCTGAGCCTTCGAGACACCACCGCGCGTCGTCATGTAGAGCGCATTGAAGAAATCAGGGTGACCGTGGTGCAGTTTACCGCCAATGTAAGCAAGGGAACGCGCCGTGAGAGTGCCGAAAGTCTGTTCCTTGCCAGCGGCCAAGTCGCCGAGAATACCGATGTTCTCCGAGAAGATGTACTCTCGCGCACCGACAATCGCGACGGGGTTGCGGACGTAGTCCTTCTGACCCCACTGCGCGTACGGGCTCTGGCTCGACACAGAGTACTCCTCGAATTCACTGAGGACGTTACGGATCTTGAGACATTCCTCGAGGTAGTTGTCCTGGTTCGCATCGATGAGCTTGATGTACTCGCCACGGTAGAAGATGATCGCATGGTTCTGGTTGTCGGATTTTCCGTCACCGAGAATGGGGTTACCGGGGAGCTCGATGCAGAACTTCGGACCACAACGGCCGGTCTCAGGGATGAACTCGGAGTGCCCGTCGATGAGCGCGGAGAACAGGCGTACCTCGCCGCCCTCCTTGCGCGAAGCCTCTTCCTTGAGATAAGCGATCTGCAGGTCGGGGTATGCACAAAGGAGGAACTCGGCATTCTCCTGCTCCTCCCGGTTGAACTTCGAGTACCGCTGCATCGAGACGACGAACTTGAACTTGCGACGCGCCATACGCTCCAACTCGCGCTCGAGCTTGTCCGTGTTTCCGCCGAAGAGCTGAACGACTTCCGGGTTCTCGACTCGGTAGAGGAGTTTGATGGCCTTCGCGTAGTTCATCATGCCGGAGACGGTACGGTAGAGCGTCTGTGCACGGAGCCACGCTCTTGAACCCGATGCAGTAGAACGGCAGATCGTCAGCCTTGGACTGACCCTTCTCGTCGGTGCCGAAGGGGCTCGTGCCGTTGTAAATTGCTGACTCCTCGGCGAGGATCTTGGTATCCTTCACGAAGTTGTCCCACTCGACCGGGTGCAGCTGCTTGAGGTACTCAAGTAGCGTGACTCGAGTGTTCTGATCCTCTTCCCTGATGATCTCACGCAACAAGAGAAGGATCTAGAGAATCAATGAGCACCGACGGTTCATATCACCATAAAGAGCACACTGACCTTCTCGCTATAGTGAGGTGTCAAGACCGTGAACGTCGGCATCACATCGACAGGGATAGGCTCCGGGACCGCGGTCGTCAGCGACTGCGCGAAGAACGAAATGCGACGCTCTGCCTCGCTGCCGGGAGTGAAGAACTTGCCCTTCAGGCCCTTGTCGCTCTGCGAGATGAAGAAAGGCGGGACCCGGAGACTGCGACGACCGTCGTTGCCGACGTCGACCTGGTGGTAGAGCAGCTTTTGCACGTGGTCGATCGAGAGCAGGTGCTCGCGGTACATCGAAATGATGATTGCGTTCCAGATCTGCGAGACGAGCATCTACAATCCGGGGTGCGTCAGCCAGCAAACTCACGTTGTAAGCAAACAGATTTCACGAACCTTGGGTTTGTACTTCGTCTCCATGTCCGCCGTAGCAAGTAGCTTGGCGTAAATCCGCTTCGGCAGCCGTGTGAAGATGTCCTTCCACGGCATCCAAATCGACAACCCGAGCGCGAACGAGCGCACGATACTGAGGACGGTGTTCCAGATGATCCACCACAAGAAGGTATCCAAGAATCCAAGAAAAAGAGGACGAGATCCATCAGGTACATGATCGTGAGCGTGAACGCCGCCTGGTTCCTGCAGAGCACATTTCCGAAGTACCTGTCATTGCAGTTCTGGATCTTCATCCCGACCGTGACCTGGATCGTGGTTTTGAACGAGAGCGTGAGGAAGAAATATGACTCCGTGTACTTGAGGCCGAAGATCAGCACCCAGACGAGGATAGACGTGAGCCGGGCGGAGTGGGAGAGGCCCAGATAACTCGCTGTGAACGTCTGGCTCGCGAGGTACTTCCGAGACTTGCCCGCCACGCGATCACCAAACATCCGTCCCGAAGGCAGAATGGCGAAGAGGAGCGTCGCGACGACCGAGATGAAGAATTGGACGATACCGAGGATGAGCGCCAAGGAGCCGCCCGGAGAGTTGCTCTCCGCATAGGTCGTAGGACCACCGGTGAGTGCGAGAGTGATGAGCAGGAAGATGAGACAGACGAAGGGCGAGCGAGACAGAGGGCAGACGAGACGACGGGTGAGCGAGACAGACGGTGAGAGAGACAGAAGGTGAGAGAGACAGACGGCGAACAAGACAGACGGCGAGCAAGACAGATGGCAGATGGGGCGAGAGGGACGTCAGGCAAGAACGGCCGAGTAGGACAGCCGAGTAGGACAGAGCGAGGGCACAAGCGAGCGGGCAGACCGACAAGGGCGTGATGAATGAGAGGACAAACGATTAAATTGGGTACTCAACGTTGCTTACTCTCTACCTAGGCTTCCGTCCCCCCTGCGACTTTTCGACTTCCCTGCAGCGGGGCGTGCTGGCCGCCGACTGTCCCCTTTGCCCTCCGCCTTGCCTGCCCTCTGCTTCGCTTTCCCTTTCCGGGGATCGCTCACCGGCCCACCGTCCTCCTCGTCCTTCTTGTGCTGTTTGCTGGTACGACGGACACTCGTCTCTGCCAGAGCGGCGCGTTTTGCGAGGGTACGCTGTCAAGTATTCGACCATTGTCCATATCAAAAAACTCAAGACTCACCGGCGTGCTCAAAATGGGCGCCGCGTTACTATGCGCTTCATCGTCTTCGCTGTCCGACGACACCAAGTCGATGACAATGGGACCTGGTGCACGACGGGTGGTCGCCGAGTGACTGAGGTCCGTGGATTGCAGCGGGCGCGGGTGAATGCGCGAGGGCTGTGGTGTGCGTGAGCGATCCTGGCGTGAGGCTAGAGAGGCGTTGAGCAAGGATGGATGCGTGGAATGCAGATGCGGAGGAAGGGACGCTATGGGCCGGAATACTCACCGAGGTCTTGCCCACGAGCCCCTCGGCGAGGGTGAGTAGGCGAGAAGGTGAGTCGACAAGTGGACAAGACGGAAAGTGGACGAGGAGACGAATCGGTGAGGGAGGGCAGGTGAGCAGGCGAATGAGTGGGCGAGCTAGCACTGGGCCGATGAGTACACTTCGGTGCTCAGACGCGGTATGAACTGCAAAACAATCTATTAGCAACAGGCAGACAGTGATCGTCAAGATGGCTCACCAAGCGGGCAAACTAGCAGAAGAGTAAGGACGAAGACAATGGACCATGCCCTCTCGCGGTGCACTATACTCATCTTGCTTTCCATCGTCCTTCTCGCTTGCTCGGTCCGCGCGTGTTACTGTACGATGGAGTCGCATGAGGTGTCGTAGTCGCCTGATGTATAGTCGGACCTTGAGTGGTGGCCCAGATATTTGAGTAGAGGAGTGAGTACTGAGGCCTGAGGAGCGTGAACGGTTGGCGAGAGAAGTCCTGAGCGCTGAGCGCCTGGGTCATTGAATGCAGGCTCAGATTCCCATACAAGCTGTACTGATACTATAACACAATCAGTGTAGTAACAATACAATGAGCGTAGTCAAAATACAATGAAGTCCAATACTGGTACTTGTACGTCTATCAGTAAAGTCAGCAGCACTACCACAGAGTCTGGTACGCGTATTTACTAGCCCAGTTGTTCAAGAGAAACCTAGAAGCTAAGTCAAGTACAGTATCGGTGGTCCAACTGTCAGGAATAAGATTTTCTAAGTGGTCTACAGAGTTAGGAATAGGAAACCGGGGGATTAGTTGACAGGATTGGCGGATGGATGCAAGGGGTATAATTTCTCCTGGAGGATTACCGTCCGCACGAGGTGCCATCGGTTTGACTTCGTACATGAGGTGGGAGGGATCCGGACTCGCAGCGAGCTTTGAGTACCATTCGACGTACGCTAAGGGGCCAATGTCGGCCCACTCTGCTGGTGCCGACATCTCCTGGTGATTCGTTAGGTTCCTGACCTTCTTCGGAAGTCGGAAGATTACACGCAGCCGGCCTATGCGTGTCCCTGTATGTAGTGTTAAAACTAGAATAAATGATCAGAATTTGGGACGCACCTTGAACTCCCGTTGCCTCAGCGTCGTCGGCCTGCAATACCACGACGGTATCAAATCTTGCAGGCCATCTGGAAGACATTGGTCTTGCAATTGCGCGGTCCTGTGCTTCCTGGCTGTCCGTCAGAGGGACATTGTGAAATTTGAACGCGTGGTAGACGTCAACTCCGGCGAATGGGAGGTGGGGCATAGCATGTTCGAGTTCTCGCGAGTTGAGCTTACGACCGAGTTTGAGAGAATAGACGTACTGCGCGATGGCATTGGAAAAGCCTGGCGCGTTATGCTTCTCCTCGATGGAAAAAAGCGCCTGCTGTTTGACGGACGGGTGCTTGGGTAAGAGGATGCTCGGATGCTTGAGTGTTGCTGGATCACTTTCTGGGACGGTAGAGTCGGAGACGGGAACGTCTGGATCATCTGAGTCATACGCATCGTCCTGTGAGTCGGGATCCAGTCTTGTTTTCAAGGTATCGTACATCGCGACCTTCTCGCGCCGGACGAGCCAGCGTGTCATCTGCGGTCTTGCATCTCGGTGGTTCGACGCTCTCCAGGCCTTCTTTGCGAAGTCGATGTGAAGCCTCTCGAACATTTCGGTATTATAGTTGTCGGTGGTGCCGAGGCGTCGAATAGCGTCCATGTAGTGTAGCAGTGAATGGAACTTCGGTATCTTGAGGTGCTCGCGTAGGTTCAGATCGACAAGAATCTTCTTGTGCTTGTGGTAGGTCTTCAGGGCGTCATCCATGTAGCTGAGGGTCGTGTCGTCGTGAGTAGGATACTGGGCAAGATAGATGAAATCAAGGAGAGCGCGGAAGGTAAGGATCGCGTCCTTGGGGATGCGGCCTACCAGGCAACCCAGTAGGACACGGGCCATGTCCTTCCGCTCGCTCCCGGAGACCTGGGACAGGGCGGATATGCCCTTCTTGAAGTGCCTGGTTCCGTACGCGGGCGGGAGCGTGCGTATGCGGCGGTCCAGCTCCTTCTCACCGAGGAGGTCCGTGCACCACTCGACGACGTGTTTGAACACGCCTTGATAGAGCTGGTGTAACACGTCAGGTGTTACAGCAGAGTTGATGTCGGCGAATGGGAGATCAGCCCAGAAGGGCTTGATGCTGTAGCCGGAAACGTTAAAAGTCTTGCACGTTTTGAGAAATGCATTCGATCCCTTCTTCGACCGTTCGCCAGCCTTGCGGAGTACGTCCAATGTCCAGCGCTGAGTTCGAGAAGTTCGCGCAGCCGCTTCGTCAAGTCCATCTTCCGGACACTGGCAGACTGGGCATGTACCGTACTTGGCACACGACACCAAGCATTGCTCGGGGTAGTCCGCCACGTACGCCGCGAGCACTGGATGCACTCTGCGTACCTTCCCATCGCCGCCGGTCACGTCTATTCCGTTCTTCCCTGCCTCAATTAGCGGCTCGAGGATGATACGTACAGACGCGTGGAAGAGTTGATGTACCATCGCACGACGTTTGTTCTCGGAGATGGAGGAGTCGATCTTGTCGCATGAGAGGTAGCCGACGA
The DNA here is from genome assembly GCF_022376445.1 of Fomitopsis serialis. NCBI lineage: Eukaryota > Fungi > Basidiomycota > Agaricomycetes > Polyporales > Fomitopsidaceae > Fomitopsis > Fomitopsis serialis. Next base: position 135,996 of record NW_025955069.1, read on the forward strand.
GCACGCACGCGTGCTCGCTCGGCTTGCGACGGAGGTCCTTTGGTATGTTGCCCAAGTAAGGTATACTGGGTAGGCGGCCTTGTTCCCAGAGAATTGCGTTAGCTGGGTCTTGTCAGTAGAGATGATGACCGGTGCGACAGCGGCGCCGCCAGGTAGAAGGCTCTGCAGTGAGGGCGCAGTTAGGAAGTAGTACGTAGAATAGAAGTAAATGAACGCACCTGGATAGCGTTCCACCACTGCCCAGTCCACATCTCCGAGTAGATGCGGTTCTTGCGGGTCGCATTGGAGAAGATCCGGCTGGGCCTGTAAACAATGCGGTGCGCATGAGCTGGGTTGCCTAGAAGAGCCTTGATGGCCTGGATAATGTCCCTGAACTGGAGAAGGTGTTGCTCTCCGGGACAGTCCTTAAACGTGAGCCAACGTTCCTTCCACTCGGCTCGTTCGGGAATCGAGTCCACCTTCTGCAGCAGAGCGCGGTTGTTGTGGTAAGACAAGCCTAGCTGATGCCGGAACTGGAACTAATGTCAGAGTCTATTCTACACATGAATGGCTGAGCGTACTCACTCGGGGTATCCGGAGCAGACGGTCTATCGCGCCTTGGCCAATGCCCTCTTGAATGAGCCATTTAGCCAGCTGCCAGTCCATCTGAGACTCGAATGGCTCCCAGAGCCAGCTTGGAGGAGTCCCGTTGTCTGGCAAACATGGCTGGTTAGTGTATGTGAGAACACGGTATCTAACGCAAGACGCACCTTCACCTGCCAAGACGCCGTCAAAGTGCTTCCTCCAAGCCTCTCTGACCGTCTCTCCCTCGCCTATCACCTTGCCTGCATCCTTGTCGACATCCTCTGTCCTCTCATCGTCTTCGTCATCCAGGGATATTGCCGTCTTTCGAACAGAAGAGGCCGCGGAAGTGTTCTGCCGCCTACTTGATCCCGCGACCGGAACGAAGGTGTACAATTCTTCGTTCTCTTCGTCCTGTTCATCCTCTTCCTCGTCCTCTTCCCCTGTTCATCCTCATCCTGGTCCGCACCTCCTTGATAGTTCTGGCTGTCGTCCTGCACACTCTGAGCTGTCACGGTCACGTTGTCTAGTGCGTCTTCTTGGTGTGGTAGGTCCGGTAGTTGTCTGTCTGAGCCTGTTTTCAGAGTCTCAGATCGTTAGTCAGTCAGCATGCGTCATCAACAGGCGCACCTGAGGGACCGTCAATGTTGTTCGTGTCCATGTCTGCTATATTGGCATGACTGATGCCGGTACAGACAGTCAGTTTCACAAGCAGTGAGGTATGAGGCGGGGAAAAACGCACCTCCTCTGTGTCCTTCCTTTGCGGTGCTTCTTCCGCCGACGGCGCTGACCACCAGCCGCCGCTCGCTCATCGACCGAGTCCGATGCACTTGACATGTCGTCAAAGAGTAACGCCTTCCGCTTACCCTTCTTGTACCATGCACACCGCCTGCTCGTTGTTTGGTGTGCCGACAAGCCCTGCATGGTGTCGAAAGGTTGGTTGCACGCCTCACATGTCTGGGCGAGCAAGTCGTCCAGACATCGCAGTCTCTTCCGCTGCCTGCCCATGCTTTGCAAGACTTGCAAAGATCAGCGTATTTTTAGAACAACCTCAGGCCATGGCACTCACCGGTATGATGTGATTCACAGAGAAGGTGCAGGTAAGAGGAGACGTGTCGGAGAGTTGTCTCCGGCGGCTCACAGTTTTATTCGCTTTACGTCTTGCACGGTGTCACAGCGGCCTTGCCGTCAAGGCACACAGCGCGGGAGCGCGGGAGCGCCTAACTCGATGTCAAGTACGCGTCCCTTGGGAGGCTCACTCTTGTACCCTCACCTACCTGAGTTACAAACGCTCTTCTCCAATCCTGGCATGTCCGTTTGGGCTTCAGCAACGAGCCGTGTCCGTATGTTTATTGTTTTCCATTCCCTTACAAGCGCTTAGTACTAATCAAGGA